>NC_090398.1:34871542-35128580 GCF_036365525.1 Heterodontus francisci
TGGGATTGTCTTTATAACAAGTAGATATCTGGCACTGTATATTATTATAAGTGTCAACACTGGGTATTTACCCTAATTCCAGTTATTTCTTTCTCTCTCTCTGATCCCCAGGCTGAATAATAATTATCTTACAGATGCTTGTGCCGAGGATCTTGCCTCTGCTTTCAGTGCAAACCGGTCAGTGACGATGCTGGACCTGGCATCAAACTCCTCAGACCGATCTATCCCTGCTCTCCGCCGTCTCATACTGACCTGCAAAAGCTTGGAGTGGGTCTTGTGAGTGTTTGTGTTAATGTTTAATGTCAAATAACTATAAATGGAGTTCAGTTACTTTATTGGGTAATATTTGTCTGTAATTGTTGTTGAAATATTGACCCCAGTCTTTCTGTTATTTACACTGTTGTTCAATCTGTTTATTTTCTGTTACAGGCTGTGGGGAAACCTGTTCAGTCCGAATGGAAAAAGACACCTGAAATCACTGCAGGAATCCAGATACAGACTGAGAGTGGAATTTGATTTTTACAATTTATAAATGTTATTCGGCTCATTATATGAATATTTTTTGGCCTATTTCCTGTCCCTCCCCTTTAATTGGATGCGCTCCAGGTTTAAATCCTATTGGCTGTTTCAGGGTTTCTACCTCGAGCTGAGCGAGACTCATCCCCCAGTGTGACATCAGAGGCCCAGCAACAGGGTCACAAGACTCAGCCGCTCGGCCCCACAGCGCTGCTTCTGCAGGATATTTGGGCTGAATGTTCTCAAATGGGACACTGGGGAAATGCACAAATATGAAGAGTCCAGGGTGTGGCTCAGTCTGGGCTGCAGGAGAACACTGACAATTGCACTCGGTATTTTGGGTTTGAGGCTGATCTTACCCAGGGTTTGTGTACAGTATGAATGCCTAGTGGCCCTGCTGGAAAGTGAACCTCTGCTTGTTCAGGCTGGGCTGATCCTGTCGTCCAATACAGACCAACAGCCATAGTCTGGGGAAACCAAGGGAACGTATCCTACTAAGGAGCTTCCTGGAGATGGTGCACACTGAAAGGAGCTAGGTGCCAATCCTGCTGTTCTGTGTGTATGATTGAGAATCAGCACTGCTGAAGGATCCTGAACTTCAATTTTCTGGCACCAACATAAGAGGAGGCACTAATCTTACCATGGAAATAGAACTCCATGTAGTTGCTGCAGACTTTATTTGAAAAGGTTACTTTTGCTGATGTAGTACTAGCACATGTGCAAATGTAGCCTCTTCCACTGGAATGTCACTGTCTGCGACGTTCAGAGCTGCCAGGATTAAAGATGGCGCTGCTCAATTTGTTACAGGAAGTACCAATGGCTAGTTAGTTCCAGTAAACTAATCATAAGTTAAGTTGGATGGAAGCCCAGTAATATACTAGTATGTAGTACAGGATACAAACTGTAATCCTCAGATCCATTTAATATTCCTGTAATCCTATTAAATAAAAAGGGAATTTTATGGTTTAATTTTATTTTTCTGATACTTTTGGGAGATAGTGAATTGGCACCCCAGTTGATGGAGAAGAAAATTGGGCAGAGTATAAAATTTGCTGCCAATTCGTGATCCACATTTTATATGACCAGGACTGATTTCACCCCAACTCAGCTACTGACTCCAGACCTCAATGCTCCCCGCCACTCCCCTGACCGATTGTTCCTTGCTTCACGCAGCCCCGCTCTCCAGCTGCTTGCTGCCCGCTTCCCTCTCCCCCATCCCTCCAGATGCTATCCCGAGGCCACACAGCTTCCCTCCTCTCGGCCACTCACTCCTACAACGCCCCGTCACCCTCGCGGCCCGCTTTGCTTCTTCGGACGGAGTGAGTAGCCGAGAGGAGGTAAGCAGCCTGTGGCCTACAGCTGGCATCTGGACAGATGGGGAGGGGGGAAGCGGAGAGAAAGCGGCCAGAGAGCAGGTTGGGGGGGGTGGGGGAGTAGCGGCCGGGGAGCGGGAGAGAAGCAGCCGGAGATTGGGATGGGGGTGCTGCGGCCCGTGGCCTAGAGCTAGCATCTGGATGGGCAGGGAGGGGGGGAGTGGGGTGGGGAAGCAAGGAGCAAGCGGCCTGAAGTAAGTGGCCAAGGGGTTGGTGAACGTTTTTCTGCGCATGCGCCAGTTAGTCCTGGAAAGGCAAGATGTAGGCTGCGCATGTGCAGCATCTCAGCACAGGAGAGAGTTTGCACATGTGCGCATCTTGGTGTACTCTGATGACGTCAGCGGGCCACTGCATTGTCATGAGTCACTTTGATTTTAAAATAGAATCACCTGAGAATGCAAACAGAGATTGTGAAAAGACCTGAAGAAACTGAGGTGTCGATGATCAGACTTGTTCCCTTTTCTCACGTGGCTTTGTATAATGACTTGCACTTGGCTTGGAACTGTTTTCAACTTTCTTAAACTTCACCTCTGTATCGCTGCCTCCTGGGTTATGTAATGGTAAGCATGAGAATGGTTATCGTGTTATGGTGAATTAAATGGTACAAAATCTTAACATGTACAGTTTATGGTTCTTATCCACTTAAAATATGAGAATAGCTTTGGATCAAAGACCTCTAACCATTGTCTTTACCAGATAAAGCTGAGGGTGAATCAAAAGCAACTCCCCTGAGTGAAATTTGAGTGCCAGCTCAATAATGGATTGAGTAGTCTTCACTCCAGTATCCAGGTCATATCATAGATGCACAACATAATACTGCGAGCAGGAGACTATTTAGAAAATGGTGCTCTTTGAAAAAGTAACCCAATTAGTCCTATTTCCCCTAGCCCTATAACTCAACAACAATTTGTATACATCCCTGGACGTTTCTCAGGAATTATAAAACTGTGTCACAAAGAAATATTAGGGCAGATGACCAAAAGCCTGCTCAAAGAGGTTGATTTTAAGGGTAGTCTTAAAGGAGGAAAGCGAGATGGGTGAATTCCAGCTCATAGGAAGTTAGAAGCTGAAGCCAGTGCTGGCGAGATTAAAACCAGGGTTGCTGAAGAACCCAGGATTACGGGAGCGCAGATATCTTGGACGGTCGTGGGGCTGGAGGAGGTTACATAGATGGGTAGGGGTGAGGTCATGGAGAGATTTGAAAACAAGGATGTGAATTTTAGCCAGAAGATTGTGTCGGCCAGCAAACACAGGGGTAGTAGGTAAATGAGACTTGGTGCAAGTTAGAGCACAAGCAGTAGAGGTTTGGATGAGCTCAAGTTTTAGATCATAAGATCATAAGAACTAGGAGCAGGAATAGGCCGTCCGGCCCCTCGAGCCTGCTCCGCCAGTCAATAAGATCATGGCTGATCTTTTCGTGGACTCAGATCCAGTTACCCGCGTTCTCACCGTATCCCTTAATTCCTTTATTGTTCAAAAAGATATCTACCTTAGCTTTAAAAACGTTTACTGAAGAAGCGTCAACTACTTCACTGGGCAAGGAATTCCATAGATTAACAACCCTCTGGGTGAAGAAGTTCCTTAATTCAGTCCTAAATCTGCTCCCTCTAATCTTGAGGCTATGCCCTCTTGTCCTAGCTTCACCTGCCAGTGGAAACATCCTCTCTACTTGTATCTTACCTATTCCCTTCATAATTTTATATGTTTCTATAAGATTACCCCTCATTCTTCTGAATTCCAATGAATATAATCCCAATCTACTCAGTCTCTCCTCATAAACCAACCCCCTCAACTCCGGAATCAACCTAGTGAACTTCCTCTGCACCCTCTCCAGTGCCAGTACATCCTTTCTCAAGTAAGGAGACCAAAACTGCGCACAGTACTCCAGGTGCGGCCTCACCAGTACCTTATACAGCTGCAACATAACCTCTCTGCTTTTAAACTCAATCCCTTTAGCAATGAAGGACAAAATTCCATTTGCCTTCCTAATTATTTGCTGTACCTGCAGACCAACCTTCTGCAATTCATGCACAAGGACACCCAGGTCCCTCTGCATAGCAGCATGCTGCAACTTTTTACCATTCAAGTAATAATCCTTTTTACTGTTACTCCTACCGAAATGAATGACTTCACATTTATTAACATTGTATTCCATCTGCCAGACCTTTGCCCACTCACTCAATGAATCTATGTTCCTCTGCAAAGTTTCACAGTCATCTGCACACTTTGCTCTGCCACTCATCTTAGTGTCATCTGCAAACTTTGACACCCTGCACGTGGTCCCCAACTCCAAATCATCTATACAAATTGTAAATAATTGCGGTCCCAACACCGATCCCTGAGGCACACCACTAGTGACTGATTGCCAACCAGAATAGCACTCATTTATCCCCACTCTCTGCTTCCTGTTAGTCAACCAATCCTCTATCCATGCTAATACTTTACCCCTAACGCCATGCATCCTTATCTTATGCAGCAGCCTCTTGTGCGGCACCTTGTCGAAGGCCTTTTGGAAATCTAGGTACACCACATCCACTGGGTCCCCATTGTCCACCTTGCTCGTAATGTCATCATAGAATTCCAAAAGATTTGTCAAGCATAACCTGCCCTTCATGAACCCATGCTGCGTCTGCCCAACGGGACAATTTCTATCGAGATGCCCTGCTATTTCTTCCTTGATAATAGACTCAAGCATCTTCCCCACTACAGAGGTTAAGCTAACCAGTCTATAATTCCCCATCTTTTGTCTACCTCCCTTTTTAAACAGTGGCGTCACATCTGCTGTTTTCCAATCTGCTGGGACTACCACAGAGTCCAGCGAATTTTGGAAAATTACCGTCAGTGCACCTGCTATTTCTCCCGCCATCTCTTTTAGTACCCTAGGATGCATTCTTTCAGGGCCAGGAGACTTATCAATCCTTAGCTCCATTAGCTTGCCCAACACTACCTCTTCCGTAATAATGATTGTTTCCAGGTCCTCACCTACGTTCGTCTCTTTGTCAATTACTGGCATGTTATTAGTGTCCTCCACTGTGAAGAGCGATACAAAATACCTGTTCAATGCCTCGGCCATTTCATCATATCCCATAACTAAATTCCCCTTCTCATCCTCTATAGGACCAATGTTTACTTTAGTCACTCTTTTTCGTTTTATATATTTATAGAAACTTTTGCTACCTGTCTTTATATTCTGTGCTAGTTTTTTCTCATGTTCTATCTTGCTTTTCTTTATAGCTCCTTTTGTGGCTTTCTGTTGACCTTTAAAGTTTTCCCAATCTTCTAGTTTCATGCTGTTTTTGGCCACTTTGTATGCCTTCTCTTTCAATTTGATAGCCTCCCTTATTTCCTTAGACACCCATGGCAGATTACCCCTTTTCTTCCAGTCCTTCCTTTTCACTGGAATATACTTTTGCTGAGCACTTTGAAAAATTGCTTTGAAAGTCCTCCACTGCTCGTCAACTGTCCCACCATAAAATCTTTGTTTCCAGTCTACTTTAGCCAAGTCCTCCCTCATTCTATTGTAGTCCCCCTTGTTCAAGCGCAGGACCCTGGTATTGGATTTTATCTTCACACTCTCCATCTGTATTCTAAATTCAACCATACTGTGATCACTCCTTCCAAGAGGATCCCTAACTATGAGGTCATTAATTATTCCTGTCTCATTACACAGGACTAGATCTAGGATAGCTTGCTCCCCCGTCGGTTCCATTACATATTGTTCAAGAAAACTATCACGGATACACTCAACGAACTCCTCCTCAAGGCTACCCTGACTGAGCTGGTTCGACCAATCTACATGTGGATTAAAATCCCCCATGATTTTTACATTTTTACCATTTTTACAGGCATTAGTTATTTCTTTGTTTATTGCCCGCCCCAATGTGATGTTATTATTTGGTGGCCTATAGACTACGCCTATCAATGACTTTTTCTTCTTAGAGTTTCTAATTTCCACCCAAATGGATTCAACCTCATTTTCCATAGAACCTATATCATCTCTCAGCACTGCCCTGATGTCATCCTTGAATATCAGAGCTACACCACCTCCCTTACCTTCCTGTCATACCTTTTCAGCATGTATAAGGTGGGAGGCCTGCCAGAAGCTTCTCCTTCAAGTATTTATTCCATCCTTTTCTGAAAGTTACTAATGAATCTGCTTCTACCACTATTTCAGGCAGTTCATACCAGGTAAAAATATCTCCCTGCATCCCCGCTGATTCTTTTACCTTAAATCTATGTCCTTTTGATACCAATCTGACGCCAGCAATGGTTTCTCTTTATTTCCTCTCACAAAACCTTCAGATTTTGGACAGCTCTATTTACTCTCCCATTAAACATCTCTGCTCTAAATAGATTGACTAATTTGCACATCAGATCTCGCGAATTTCTCATTTGACCCCAGGTATAAGGTTATCCAACTGGATAAGAGGGTAATGAAAGCAGTCTGCCTCAGTTGACAATCACAAAGGAAGGAAGGACACTATTTTCCACAGTACTCTTGCAAAGGGAAAGTGACAACACAAAGTAACGTGTTCTCACATTCATTAAGGAAATCAAGTCTGAGTCATTGTTTCCCAAAAGTATACTTTATTCATAAAATGTGTAAAAGTACATAACAATTCAAATGGGACATTATATCAAGTGTAATACAGGTCAATTCTTTTCAATACAGTACTTCGGATGCCTCACAACATTTGCCATTTCAGGTTATTGTCAGGCAAATCCAACCTACCAAGACTGGGACACACATTGTTTTGCCACATGAACATTAAAACTTAAAATTGCAAACTCTGACCGGAATGACATTTCCTTGACAACAGCGTTGAAATAATGGGGATCCAGCAGTTGCTTCCCCAATACACAGAAGTGGTTGGGCCAGTTTTGGTCAAATGACTATCTGGCTGGAGTTTTTGAATTTGAATTTCCATCAAAGGGATTTGAACTGAGAATGCCATGTGCTCATGGACTGAGAAGATCTCCTCTCCTGTCTGTCTACCTGCCTTCATCTCTTCCAACAGAACTGAATCTTGTGAAAACACGTGAACCTCAAAGAGAGAAGGGTTTTCCATGTGAACAAAGTCTTAAGATGATTACTGAGCCCCAAAGAATCACAAGACCATATCTTCAATCAAGGACCACAGCGAGCTCGAGAAACAGTTCTTATTTTTTCTTCTCTTTTCTATCCTATCTACATTTTTATGTCATATATGCATGCTAGTGTGAGCGTGTCATATCTGTAGGTGTGAACTGCATTAGAGTTTAAGGTTTTAATAAATTTCCTCTTTCTGCTTTAAGCCAAAGAAAGCCGATTTATGCTCAGTTCTTTGCCTAAGAATTGGAAACTGAACAAGGATTCACAAAAAAGGGGAGCTCAAAACACAATGTGTTCAAAATTAACCCCTATCAAAATAAGACCAGGTAAAGACAGCCAAAGACCCCTGGACACATTGTTAACCTGGTCATAACAGAAATTGTGTGTTAGCGTCTGGATTGTTACCCACAGACAAGCGAGTGAAAATTGAAGTGGGAAGTTAAATTGTTCCCAAACAAAAAGAGTAAATCAATACGGGTTTTCTAGTGGTTGTGTGTGATTGTATACTAACATGTCTGCAACTGAAGTGACTAGCTCTCCAAGCCAGGGTAAAGTAATTTGGGATAAGTTAAAAGCACTGTCTATGGAGGAGTTCAGAAAAATGGCTGAGCAGTGTGGGATCACTGTATGTGTCAAGGCTAGGAAGTCTGAATTCCTAAAGGCTAGTAGCCAGCCATTTTTCCCTCGAATCTGACGAAGTAGAAGCAGACCCAGACAGGGTACTGCTAGCAAAGAAACTGTGTTACTCTCTCTCTCTCTCTCTGTGTTTCTCTGTCTCTGTGTTCCTCCATCTCTCTCTCTCTTCCCCCACTTTGTGTTTCTTTCTCTCTGTTTTTCTGAGTGATTGTGTGTCTTTTTGTCTCAATGGCTTTCTCTGTTCTTCTGTCTCTCAATCTCTCTCTTTGTGATTCTCTGTGTGCCTTTCTCTCACTGGCTTTCTGTCTGTCTCTGGTGCCTGCAATTTCTTTGTGTCTCTGTTCTTTCCCTCCACTTTTTTCCCTCCTCTTTTTCTCTGCCTCTTTCTGTCCTTTCTCTATTTTTCTGTCTCTTTCGGTCATTTCTCTGTCTCTTTCGGTCTTTTCTGTATCTCTCTGTCTCTTTCTGTCTTTTCTCTATTTCTCTGTCTTTTTCGGTCTTTTCTCTATTTCTCTGTCTCTTTCGGTCTTTTCTCTATTTCTCTGTCTCTTTCGGTCTTTTCTCTGTCTCTTTCGGTCTTTTCTCTATCTCTTTCGGTCTTTTCTCTATTTCTCTGTCTCTTTCAGTCTTTTCTATATCTCTCTCTCTCTTTCTGTCTTTTCTGTATCTCTCTCTCTTTCTGTCTTTTCTGTATCTCTTTCAGTCTTTTCTCCATTTCTCTATCTCTTTCTGTCTTTTCTCTATTTCTCTGTCTCTTTCTGTCTTTTTCTCTGCTTTCTCTTTCTTTGGCTCTCTCTGGCTTTCTCTCACTTTGCGGCATTTTCTCTCTTTCTGGATCTTCTCCCCGCCCCCCGCAAATATATCCCCCCTGCAAATATTTCCCCCCCCCTCAAATTATTCCCCCACAAATATTTTCCCCTGCTAATTTATCGCCATTGCAAAATACCACCCCCCCCAGCAAATGATTTCCCCCCCCAGAAATTATTCCCCCCAGCAAATTTCTCCCCTGGAAATTATTCCTCCCGCAAAATTCCCGCCCCCCCCGCCGGAATATCCCCCCAATTGTTATCCACGCAAATTTTTCCCACTGCAGTATTCCCCCCCACCCTGGAAAAATTCCCTCTGTGAATGGACCCGCCCCCCGTTAACTGACTCCCGTCTCATACTCTCTCTCACTATGAACAGACCCCATCTAATTATCCCCTCCCCTGTTCAAAGATAGCCCATCAAAATACCACCCCCGGGAACGGGCCCGCCCTGTATTATCTCCCCTGTAAAAAGATTCCCCCTCCCGCCCGCGCCCCCTGTGTAACTCCCGTCCCAGTTAGCACCCCTGCACCCCTGTGTAATTCCAACCTCCATCACTTTCCTGGGTGTGGCTCAGTCTCCCGACAGTCTTTAATTCACTTGAATTCCTCGTCCAGATAAGCCATTGGAATTCTTTCAAATGGCTCCCAGACCCCCGGCACCTTTAACTCCTGTCCGGCCAAACAATGGGCTGGGCTGGGCACAGAGCAGGGCACAGGGGAGGCGATGGCATAGTGGTATTATCACTGAACTAGTAACCCAGAGACCCCAGGTATTGATCTGGAGACATGGGTTTGAATCCCACCACAGCAGAAGGTGGAATTCGAATTTAATTAATAAATCTGGAATTAAAAACTAGTCTAATGATGGCCATGAAACCATTGTCAATTTTTGTAAAAACCCATCTGGTTCACTAATGTCCTTTAGGGAAGGAAAGCTGCTGTCCTTATCTGGTCTGGTCTACATGCGATTCCAGGTCCACAGCAATGTGGTTGACTCTTACATGCCCTCTGAAATGGCCTAGCAAGCCACTCAGTTCTACCTAACCGCTACAAAGTCAAAAAAAAGGAATGAAACCGGACGGACCACCCGGCATCGACCGAGGCACCAGAAACAACAACGGCAAACCCAGCCCTGTCGACCCTGCAAAGTCCTCCTTACTAACATCTGGGGGCTTGTGTCAAAGTTGGGAGAGCTGTCCCACAGACTAATCAAGCAACAGCCTGAAATAGTCATACTCACGGAATCATACCTTAACGACAATTTCCCAGACACTGCCATCACCATCCCTGGGTATGTCCTGTCCCGACGGCAGGACAGACCCAGCAGGGGTGGCGGAACAGTGGTCTACAGTATGGAGGGAATTGCCCTGGGAGTCCTCAACATCGACTCCGGACCCCATGAAGTCTCATGGCATCAGGTCAAACATGGGCAAAGTAACCTCCTACTGATTACCACCTACTGCCCTCCCTCAGCTGATGAGTCAGTACTTCTCCATGTTGAACAGCACTTGGAGGAAGCACTGAGGGTGGCAAAGGCACAAAATGTACTCTGGTTGGGGGACTTCAATGTCCATCACCAAGAGTGGCTCGGTAGCACCACTACTGACCGAGCTGGCCAAGTACTAAAGGACATAGCTGCTAGACTGGGTCTGCGGCAGGTGGTGGGGGAACCAACACGAGGGAAAAACATACTTGACCTTGTGCTCACCAATCTGCCTGCCGCAGATGCTTCTGTCCATGACTGTATTGGTAGGAGTGACCACCACACAGTTCCTGTGGAGACAAAGTCCCGCCTTTACATTGAGGATACCCTCCATCGTGTCGTGTGGCACGATCACTGAGCAAAATGGGATAAATTTCGAACAGATCTAGCAATGCAAAACTGGGCATCCATGAAGCACTGTGGGCCATCAGCAGCAGCAGAATTGTACTCAACCACAATCTGTAACCTCACGGCTCCCCCACTCTACCATTACCATCAAGCCAAGAGACCAACCCTGGTTCAATGAAGAGTGCAGGAAGGCATGCCAGGAGCAGCACCAGGCAGACCTCAAAATGAGGTGTCAACCTGGTGAAGCTACAACCCAGGACTACCTGCATGCCAAACTGCATAAGCAGCATGCGATATAGAGAGCTAAGCAATCCCATAACCAACGGATCAGATCTAAGCTCTGCAGTCCTGCCACATCCAGCCGTGAATGGTGGTGGACAATTAAACAACTAACTGGAGGAGGTGGCTCCACAAATATCCCCATCCTCAATGATGGGGGAGCCCAGCACATCAGTGTGAAAGATCAGGCAGAAGCATTTGCAACAATCTTCAGCCAGAAGTGCCGAGTTGATGATCCATCTCGGCCCCCTCCTGAAGTCTCCAGCATTATAGATGCCAGACTTCAGCCAACTCGATTCACTCCGCGTGACATCAAGAAATGACTGAAGGCACTGGATACTGAAAAGCTTATGGGTCCTGACAATATTCCGGTAATAGTACTGAAGATCTGTGCTCCAGAACTTGCCGCGCCCCTAGCGAAGCTGTTCCAGTACAGCTACAACACTGGCATCTACCCTGCAATGTGGAAAATTGCCCAGGTATGTCCTGTACACAAAAGCAGGACAAGTTCAACCCGGCCAATTACTGCCCCATCTGTCTACTCTCAATCATCAGTAAAGTGATGGCAGGTGTCATCAACAGTGCCATCAAGCAGCACTTGCTTCGCAACAACCTGCTCACTGACGCTCAGTTTGGGTTCCGCCAGGGCCACTCAGCTCTTGACCTCATTACAGCCTTGGTTCAAACATGGACAAAAGAGCTGAACTCAATAGGCGAGGTGAGAGTGACTGCCCTTGACATCAGGGCAGCATTTGACCGAGTATGGCATCAAGGAGCCCCAGCAAAACTGGAGTCAATGGGAATCAGGGGAAAACCTCTCTGCTAGTTGGAGTCATACCTAGCACAAAGGAAGATGGCTGTGGTTGTTGGAGGTCAATCATCTGAGCTCCAGGACATCACTGCAGGAGTTCCTCAGGGTAGTATCCTAGGCCCAACCATCTTCAGCTGCTTCATCAATGACCTTCCTTCTATCATAAGCTCAGAAGTGGGGATGTTCGCTGATGATTGCACAATGTTCAGCACCATTCGCGACGACTCAAATATTGAAGCAGTCCATGTAGAAATGCAGCAAGACCTGGACAATATCCAGGCATGGGCTGATAAGTGGCAAGTAACATTCACGCCACACAAGTGCCAGGCAATGACCATCTCCAACAAGAGAGAATCTAACCATCTCCCCTTGACATTCAATGGTATTACCATCGCTGAATCCCCCACTATCAACATCTTAGGGGCTACCATTGACCAGAAACTGAACTGGAGTAGCCATATAAATACCATGGCTACAAGAGCAGGTCAGTGGCTAGGAATCCTGCGGCGAGTAACTCACCTCCTGACTCCCCAAAGCCTGTCCACCATCTACAAGGCACAAGTCAGGAGTGTGATGGAATACTCTCCACTTGCCTGGATAGGTGCAGCTCCAACAACACTCAAGAAGCTCAACACCATCCAGAACAAAGCAGCCCGCTTGATTGGCACACCATCCATAAATATTCACTCCCTCCACCACCAACGCACAGTGGCAGCAGTGTGTACCATCTACAAGATGCACTGCAGCAACACACCAAGGCTCCTTAGACAGCACCTTCCAAACCCACGATGTCTACCACCTCGAAGGACAAGAGCAGCAGATGCATGGGTACATCACCACCTGCAAGTTCCCGTCCAAGTCACACACCATCCTGACTTGGAACTGTATTGCCGTTCCTTCACTGTTGCTGGGTCAAAATCCTGGAACTCCCTTTCTAACAGCACTGTGTGTGTACCTACCTCACATGGACTGCAGCGGTTCAAGAAGGCAGCTCACCACCACCTTCTCAAGGGCAATTAGGGATGGGCAATAAATGCAGGCATAGCAAGTGACGCCCACATCCCATGAATGAATTTTTAAAAAAGGACCCCCAGAGGCTAACTGGCATTCTGACCCTTTAACGCACTGTAAAATCCCAGCCCCAGACACACCCTCCCTGCAGAAAGGTGTTTCACCTGTTCTCCCAATCAGCTTCAGGGAATCAAACAGAGGGAGAAACGCACACACACTGACTGGCACAGGGACTGAAGTTCCTCATCCCTGGTAGCATTTAGGGTACCTGTTCTGTATCCTTAAGTATGGTGCACAGAATTAAACACAATGCACTCACTGAGGACAAACCGGTATTAATTTAGGTTTAACATAACTTCCTTGCTTTCATCACCTCTAACTTTGTTTATAAAGCAAAGGATCCCGTAGCTTTTTGAACAATTGTCACAACTTGGCCTGCGACATTTAGATTCTATGCATGTGAACCCCCAGATCTCTCTGTTACTGCACCACCATTAAAATTTTACATCAAAATACCATTATTATTTTTAATTAGCAGGGTTGAGCTGCATATCTGGAAATTGTAACTGAATTAGTAGAAAGCAGTGGGAGGATAAATTTGCAGATTGATTTTTGGAGATGGAGAAGGTGGTGACTGTGGATTCAGGAAAGGGAGGGAGGTGTTTATTTGAGACTGTTCATGCTCTGCTGTAAGATGTCTCTCTGTTTGTCTTGTCCCTGCCGTTCCCATTTGTACTGTGACCTGATTGGCGGAGTCTGTGAACTTGACTGCTGCTATGACCCTGACTGTTCCTCCACGGCCATCAATCTCTTCTTCCTGTGTGCCGGGCAGTGAACTGTGAGTGTCTGTTATTGTGTTACTGCTTTGGCTCCAGGTCTGGCAATAACTTGGTTTTAACATAAGAACATTCGATATGATCATGGCTGATCTTCTGCCTCAACTGCACTTTACCACCTGCTGCCAATATTCCTTGGTTCCTTAAAAGATCAAAAATCTATCTCAGCTTTGAATATGCTCAACGATGGAGCATCCACAACCCTCTTGGGTAGAATATTCCAAGTATTCACAATCCTCTGAGTGAAGAAATTTCTCTTCATCCCACTCCTAAATGATCGTCCCAGGTTCCAGATTCCCCAGCCAGGGGAAACAACCTCTCAGTGTCCACCCTGCGGAGCCTCTTCAGAATCTTGTATGTTTCATTGAGATCACCTCTCCTTATTCTAAACTCCAGAGAGTATAGGCCCAATTTACTCAACCTCTCATCATAAGACACCTATTCTCACCCTCCTGTTCACATCCCTCCATGGCCTCACTCCTGCCTATCTCTGTTACCTCCTCCAGCACTATAACCCTCCAAGATCTTTGTTCCTCCACCTCTGGCCTCTCATGCCTCCTCCACTCCCATCCACTCCACCAATGGCGACCGTGCCTTCAGTGATCAAGGTCCGAAGCACTGGATTCCCTCTCTAAACCTCTCGGCCTCTCTACCTTTATCTCCTTCTTTACACCTGCACACAACTCACCCTGCTGATTCACAGTTCCAAGTCACATCCCACTGAGGAAATACTCACCCTTGCCCACATAAAATTTAATCTACCATAGTTTTGCTAACTCACTTATTCTGTCTACATTCCGGATTTCTAGGGTCAAAATAAGGTCAAATTCTGATATTATCGTTGATCATCGGTAACATGGAATATGGAGTTGAGGTAGAGATCAGCCAGGATTTAATTTATTGGTGGAATAGGTTCCAGGGGATGAATCTCTACCTCCTGTTCCTTTCTAACAGGTTCAAGTTATTACAATGCATGATAGTAGCTAATAATACTTAGTCTTTTTTTGAGTAATGGTAACAAGGAATATGGAGTCAAGGAGAGCAGATGGCGTTGAGGTAAAGATCAGCCAGTATCGAATTGAACATTGGAAGATGCTCATGTGCATGAGTAACCAACTGCTGTTGTTCTCTAATAGGTTCGAGGGGTTGAATGGCCTCCTCCTGTTACAGTGTAACAGGTTTGAGAGACTGAATAGTCACTTCTATTTCTGTGTAATAGGCTTGAGGGGCTGAATGGCCTTCTACTTTGTCTGTGTAACATGATCAAGTATCTGAATAACCTCCTTCTGTTTCCAGATCCCGGGATTGTTCTTCCCTGGTGTTTGGGGGATGATATTTGATAGTAAACAGGAACTCAGTGCTTCTTGCCCTTGAGCTGTCTGATTGACACCCCGAATATTAACTCTGTTTTATTGTTACATACAAAAAGCCTCAACAGTTGCTCTATTTTCTATCACCTCTAGGGTTATTGGCCAAGTTTGCATCGAGGAATCAGTGATCTTCACCAGCAACAACTCTGTTCCAATGGTTATCCACAAGAGTGGTTCAGACATTCTCCAGTGTAATTGTTACTGACTGTAAGTAAGATGAAAAACACATTTCTATAATAAAAACAACTTTCATTTATATAACGGAGTGAAACGCACAAGACGCTTCACAGGAGTATTATGAAACAAAATTTGACACTGAGCTTCAGAGGCGATATTGGGGCAGGTAACCAAAAGCTTGGTCAATGAGTTAGGTTTTAACAATTGTCTTAAAAGGAGGAGAAAAGCAGAGAGGCAAAGTGGTTTAGGGAGAGAATTCCAGAGCTTAGAGCCCAAGCAGCAAAGGTACAGGCACCAGTGCTGCAGCAATGAAAATCAGAGATGTACAAGAGGCTATAACTGGAGTAACACAGGTTGTTGGGCTTGAGGAGGTTACAAAGGTAGGGAAGGGGAGGAGCATGGAGGGGCTTGGATACGAGGATGAGAATTGCAGGACTAGTGGAGGTGATGGAGATAGGGAGGGGCGAGGGCCATGGAGGGATTTGAATATGAGGATGAGAATTGCAAGACTTGAGGTTATAGAGATAGGGAGGGGCACTTCAATAAGTACTTCATCGACAGTGAGGTGGTTTGGGATATCCTGAGGTTGGGAAAGATGCTGCAGCAATCCAAGTTTCCTCTTTCTTGCAGCACAAGATTCCTAATGTCCACAGGACACGGAACCTTGGTTAGAGCATGGTCTAAGATCAAACGTAGCACCGGCCCCCACCCCGATCAGAGAGAGGAGCCCCTCACCCCCTCTCTCTGGGGCAGGATTTGACCCCAGGTCCCAGAGGGTGAAAGGTCAGTGTCTGACTCTTTGCTCCATCCATTCCCCCATCAGAGAGAGGAGCCCCTTACCTCCTCTGTTCGGGAGTGAATTACTTTTGTCCTTCCTTATCTAGGGAGGTGTGGTTGATGTGTGTGGACCCAAAAAGGGAGAGAATCGTTATCTTGTGTAGAAATAAAAAGGTAAATATAACATCTGCCTCTTGTTCCAGCAAAGCCAAATGACTTTGTGTTGCCACGGCCTGTCACCAGAGAGAATTTCCTGTTTCTAGTCTCACAGTTCGACAGAGGCTCCTTCATTAACCCTTCATAGCAGGTATCCTTCGAAGGCGGGGGTTCAGTGTAAGACCAAGTCTTTCACCGTCAAACCTTGGTGCTGAAGCTCACTGGCATATGTCAGATAAACAACAGAGCAGAGGGAAGGGGTGGTGTGAACTGTGGGAATTGCCTTGTGTCAGACCGAGTTTCAGGGAAGGGGGAGGTGAGTTGTTTGGGAGGAAGGTCCCAGGACTTGAGTTTCATCTATTACGACACAGAATCATGGAACAGCATGACTACATTTAAAACAAAAGTACTTCATTGGCTGTAAAACACTTTGGGATGTTCTGAGATGGTGCAAGATATGAATTAACTACAAATTTTTCATTTCTTCTCTCAATGCCGACTGAGCTACAGAAGGAGATTTCAGGAGAGTCGGCCAAAAGCTTGGTTAAAGGGTGGGTGTTCAGGACCATTTTAAAGAAGGAGCTTTATCGGGGGAATTCCAGAGCTTATTTCTGGGCATTTGAAGGCACAGCTGGTCATGATGGAGTGAAGAAAATCAGGAATATTCAAGAGGCAAAGTTGGAGGAATGCTGAGATCTCACAGGGTTAGGACTGGAGGGGGATTGCAGAGATAGGGAGGGCCGAGGCCTTGGAGGGATTTGAACATGAAGGTGTAATTTTACATTCGAGGTTTTGTCAGACCGGGAGGCAATGTAGATCAGCGAACACAGTGGGTGATGAGTGAAACGGACTTGCTGCAACTTAGGAGATGGGCAGCAGAGTTTGTATGTATTCAAGTTTACATTATGTGTGAGAGGAACCCAGTGGAGACATAGAGGATTCTCAGTCCCTGCAATGTTCAAACTGACCTTTAGAGCTAAAAGCTGTTTCTGAATCTTCATGTTCTCTTCTGTCCTCTTAACACAGATTATGGTTGCACCCAAAGATGTCTACCAGGTAAGGTTGGAAAATTGGGATCAGCTCACTAGTGCTGGAAGTCAAGTTTATGTAACTCATAATTTTACCCTTTTAGCCACAGTATCATTCTGGTGAATGAGAGACCAATGCATCATCCCTAAGGTGTGGTGCCCAGGACTGAATGCAGTATTCCTGATGGGGTCTAACCAGACCTCTGTCTAGCTTTAACATTACTTCCACCCCTTTGTATTCCAGCCCTTGAGGTAGGGGCAGACATTCCAGTAGACCTTTTTTTGTATCTGTCCACCAGCTTTACTGATTTCTGCACTTGGACCCCAAATCTCACTGAACCTCCACAGTTCCCTGTTGTTTGTCATTAACACTGTGAGAATACTTGCAGAATCAAGCAATGACACTGCACAGGAACAGGCCATTTGGCCCATTGTGTCTGTGCCAGTCCTTTGAAAGAGCTATCCAATTAGTCCCACTCCCCTGCTCTTTCCGCTTAACCCTGCATTGCTTTCCTTTTCCAATGACATATCCAATTCCCATGTGAAAGTGAGTATTGGGAGCAGATTCAACAATAATTCAGACAGTCCCATCTCAAAGAGCAGTATAGGTGAAGAAATGGTGAAGGCATGGGGTAGAATTCCTCTCATCTCACTGAACAAAACTGTGCCAACTTGAAGGGCTGCTGAAAGACAATTTGAATGTTGTCATCACCATGGTAATGAGTTCCCCACTTTACAGAGCCACATAAAGGAACAAACTCCCATTTATAGAGATTTCACCACCTCAGCATGTCTCAAAGTGCTTCACAACCAATGAAGGACTTTTGAAGTGTAGTCACTGTTATAATGTCGGAAATGAGGCAGCTAGTTTGAGAACTGCAAGATGCCACAAACAGGAATGGGATAATGACCAGATCATCTACTTTTTAGTGATATTTTTCAGGGATAAATACTAGCCAGGACACCAGGGAGAACTCCCCTCTACTCTTCTTCCAATTCTGGCCATGGGATCTTTTACATCTGTGAGGGTAGACGGGGACTTATCTGTCATCCTGAAAGACAGCACCTCTGACACTGCAGCTCTCCCGCAGTGCTGTCATATGGAGTGTCGGCCTAGATAAGTCTCTGGAATGGGGCTCGAACCCATGAGCTCCTGACTCAGGGATGAGAGGAGCCACAGCCAGGCATTGGGTTGGGGGAGGGGGTGCACCTGATTCCAGAACATTCTCGATCTGTGACCTTGCCCTTTCACCCTTTCCCATCACCTCTCCTGTCCAGATTGGCCACCAGATCATCACCTTATTCCCAGAGGCTGTTTTGCTGGGAGTCTTCATGCAGCCGACAGCGCTGGTGGGAGGGGAAGGCACTGACAGGAATCTGTCAGGTACTGAGCCCCCAACCCCCCTGCACTATTCAATCTCATCTCCTTGTGTTTTGTGATTCACAACATGCTTTGTTGCAGCTGTCAAACTAACTCCTTATAACAAAAGGAAGGAAATTCAGAGTGTTAAAATTATCACAGATAACCGCAGGGTACACAGCCAGCTGCATGATATACTCCACTCAGTTTTTAACTTGTACTGTACCTGTCCAGTGTGAGAGTGTTGGGACAGTATAGAGGGAGCTTTACCCTGTATCTAACCTGCACTGCAGCATTTCCGGGAGTGTTTGATGGGACAATGTAGAGGGAGCTTTACTCTGTATCTAACCTGCACTGTATCAGTTCTGGGAGTGTTTGACGGGACAGTGTAGAGGGAGCTTTACCCGGTATCTAACCTGCACTGTACCAGTTCTGGGAGTGTTTGATCGGACAGTGTAGAGGGAGCTTTACTCTGTATCTAACCTGCACTGTACCAGTTCTGGGAGTGTTTGATCGGACAGTGTAGAGGGAGCTTTACCCTGTATCTAACCTGCACTGCAGCATTTCCGGGAGTGTTTGATCGGACAGTGTAGAGGGAGCTTTACTCTGTATCTAACCTGCACTGCACCAGTTCTGGGAGTGTTTGATCGGACAGTGTAGAGGGAGCTTTACTCTGTATCTAACCTGCACTGTACCAGTTCTGGGAGTGTTTGATGGGACAATGTAGAGGGAGCTTTACTCTGTATCTAACCTGCACTGTATCAGTTCTGGGAGTGTTTGACGGGACAGTGTAGAGGGAGCTTTACCCGGTATCTAACCTGCACTGTACCAGTTCTGGGAGTGTTTGATGGGACTATGTAGAGGGAGCTTTACTCTGTAACTTCGCCTGTTTTTTTCCTTTTTTCTTCTTTTACTAAAAAAGGTGGCCTTCATAACCCAGGCCCCTTTTATATATTTTTTGTCGAGGGGGCCTTTATTCCTCAGGCTCCCCTTGATACATTTTATAAAATAACTTTATTAAAATCAAATAAATAAAACAAAACTTAAATTAAAATGGCATTCTCAGCGTCAATGATGCACTCCAGTCCCTGCGGTGCCCACTGGTCATGGAAGGCCTCAAGCGTACCGGCGGACACTACATACTCCTTCGCACGAACGTAGCCATGGAAGAGGGGCAGGCAATCAGGATGGACGGACCCCCCAACGGCCCATAGCCTGGACCTGTGAATTGCCACCTTGACCAGGCCCAGGAGCAGACCAATGAGGAGATCCTCCTCCCGGCCAAAATCCCTCAGCACAGGATGCCCCAAGATCAGGAGCGTGGGGCTGAAGTGCAGCCAGAACTTGAGGAGCAGCCCCTTTAAATACTCAAAAAGGAATGCAACCTTGCACACTCCATATACAAGATGGAACACAGATTTGTCCAGGACGCAGAAATTACAGAGGGCCTGGGAGTCCGTGAACCTGCTTAAAAGTCTATTGCATGGGAATGCCCTGTGCAGCACCCTCCACCCCGGGTCCCCGATGTAAAAGGGGAGGACTCGTACGCAGAGAGACCTCCACCAGGGTTTCCCCTCGCCGCCAGATGGCGACACGGACCACCATGGTGTGTCCATCTGGCTGACAAAGGCGAGGAAGGGGAGAGTGTGCAGGAGCAGCCCATACAGGAAACCCCTCCGCACCATGTGGAATGGCACAGAGGGCATTTCCAAGAGGTGGCAGTCCGGGACTGGCTCCAGAGAGGAATTCGGGGCCTGGGTCCGATGAGCAATTCTGGCCGAGTGGGGATCAGCTCAGCTGGGAGCACTCTGCAGTCATGAGGCCCCTTGTCATCCACAGTGAGGGGCGTCCCGGGGGCTTTGGCTACCTCTCTGCCGTCGGTCCGTCCCCGGAGCCGGCCGCACAGACAGCCGAGTTGCTCTTCTCCGCCAGTGGGAGAGTGCCCTGACTGGAGGCGACCACGTTCCAGACTCTGAGCAGATCACAGTAAAAGACAGTCAACTCCCTCAGAGAGGCGCGGCTAACGTTATCTGCCGGGAGCTGCGTAATGTCTTGAAGGCAGTGCTCCTGGCAGAAAAGGTACATCGCTAGCGCGCACCATCTGGGAGGACGCTCGACGTACAGGTATCTCTAAAGGGTCCGAAGGTGGAGAGTTGCAGTCTGGGTGTGGACGCACACCAGCGACTGGCCGCCCTCCTCAATCAGGAAACTCAAAACCACGGCAGAGATCCACTCTTTCCTCTTGCCCCAGAAGAAACCGATGAAATTTTTCTGGATCTTGGTGGAAAATGCAGGGGGTGAGGCCAAAGTGACCACAGCATCGGGGCCACCAGATGGTTTATGACCAGCACTCAGCCCACGTAGGCAAGCACTCTGAGCAGTCCTGTCCAGCACCCCATCCGACTGGTGACTTTCACCTCTAATGCCTGCCAGTTTGCTAGCCAGGCTTCCTCAATAGGGCTCAGGTAGACTCCCAGACAGGGAAGGTGCTTGGTGCTCCATGCAAAAGGCCTTAATTCCTCCAGCACGGAGTCCACCCACCACTGACCCACTGTCCGGAACACTTCTCCCAAGTGATACCCCCAGAGAATGCAGTAAAAAGGATCTGGCACTCACACATCCTCCGCAAGTCAATGAGATCTGAGACCATGAGCAGCACGTCATTGACATAAGTAGAGAGGACGACCTGCATGCTCAGCCTGTAGAGAGCCAATGCGAAGCAGGTACAGGAATAGTGTCACGCAGATGGTATGTAATTGGCCAGAAATGGAGTATCCCTGACATACCCCTCTCCCAAAGATACTCTGCAGCTTACAAAAGCTGGACCTAGGTCAAAAAATGCAGCCCGAGTCCGAACGCAAGCAAAGTTCCAAAAAGATATTCCCGATCCACTCTGTCGAACGCCTTCTGATCGAGGGGGAGAAAGGCGACCGACAGACCAGTCCTCTGGGAAAGATGGATCCGGTTCCAGACCAGGTGGATATTGTCCTGGATGCATTGGCCCAGGACCGTGTTGGACTGGTTGGGATGGATCACACCGGTCAGTACAGAGCCCAGGTGAGTAGACATAGCCCGGGCAAAGATCTTACAATCTGTGCTGAGGAGGAAGACCGAGGGCCAGCTGTTAAGCAGGTGGAGATCACCTATCTTTGACAGCAGGACGATGACTATCCTACATCACGAGAGGGGCATCTTTCCTGTCACCAGGTGTTCCCCTGGGACCAATCCGTAATGATCCCTCAGGACCTCCTGAAGATGTTCACGGTTAGCTTGTGGAGGGGATTTGTCTCTCGACAGCTAATGGAGGACACCAGTCATTCGGCACTCTGCGGGCTGACCTTCGGCAGGTCCTCCCACAATACTCTGCACATGTCCTCGCTGGATAGATCTGGAGAGAACAGCGCCCAGTAATGGGCACGGACCGAGATCTATGAGGGAGGATCAGTGGTCAGCCAGCAGCTGAACGAGCCATTTCTACAGTGAGTAGAAAGGGGAGATGCGATACAAATCTTACAGAATCTGGATCCACGACCTCGCGTATGTGCCTTGGGACTCTACAAGGTGCAGGTCCCTCAGCACATCCTTATATTTTTAACCTGCCACAGGGCGGGGTCCATGACAGCCCGACCAAATGGGGCTCCAAGTCGAGCACCTCCCGCTCCAGGTGCCCGACATCAATCTCTCCCCGCTTGGTCGATTCCTTTGGGCACTTCTGACAAAAGAAACAGATTTGAGACTTTCCCACATCCCACAATAGACTCAAGGATGGGAAGCCGCCCCGCTTCCTTCTCCAGTCGGCCCAGATCTGGAGGGCATGTCCTACGAAGAAAGATTGAGGGAGCTAGGGCTTTTCTCATTGGAGCGAAGAAGGATGAGAGGTGACTTGATAGAGGGGTACAAGATGATGAGAGGCATAGATAGAGTGGATAGCCAGAGACTTTTTCCCAGGGCGGAAAGGGCTATCACCAGGGGGCATAATTTTAAGGTGATTGGAGGAAGGTTTCGGGGAGATGTCAGAGGTAGGTTCTTTACACAGAGAGTGGTGGGTGCGTGGAATGCACTGCCAGCGGTGGTAGTAGAAGCAGATACATTAGGGGCATTTAAGCGACTCTTGGATAGGTACATGGATGATAGTAGAATGAAGGGTAGGTAGTTAGTTTGATCTTAGAGTAGGTTAAAGGTTCGGCACAACATCGTGGGCCGAAGGGCCTGTACTGTGCTGTACTGTTCTATGTTCTATGTAGAACGATTCCTGGAATTGCTCGTCCTCCAGCAGACGACTGTCAAAGTGCCAGTACGCAGACCTCACCCACGTGCGGAGAGGAGTGAGCTCCATCCACACCAGGTGGTGGTCAGGCACAGCACTAGCCACGTGAAGATCGCCGAGATGCAGGAGACATACGCCTGTGAAATGTAAAGCCAGTCGATTTGGGACCCTCCTCTTCCATACCTTCAGGTGAAGGCACTGGAATTGGGATGGGGATTCCGCCAGACATCCAGAATTTTACCCACAGACAAATGAGAGAATTGGGAAGTGAGAAGCCACATTGTTCCCAATCAAAGAAGAGCAAGATTAATACAGGTTTTCTTGTGGTTGAGGAAGATGTGGAAGTGTTTTCGTGTCTTTTGAGAAACTGGCAAGGCAGCTAAAAGGGCCAGCTGAGACCTGGTCTGTTTTACGACATAGCAAGCTAATTGGAAAAGTCCTTCTTCAGAGATTGCCTCAAACTTCTCCACTTTATTTGTCTTCTGTTCTTTTCTGTCCCTATTAGCATGCGTGTATCATATGTGCATATTCGCATGGGTGCATCGTATATCCGTAAATTTCACTTTTCTTCTTTAAACTTAAGAAAGCCTGTTGATGCTCAATTCTTTGCCTTATAATTGGAAAGCTGTGAACAAGGATTCACCAAAGGGAGAGCTCAAAACACAGTGTTTAAAATTAAACCCTGTTACAATGAGACCAGGTGAAGACAGTAAAAGACCCAAGACACCTTTCTCACCTGGTCCTAACATCCGTGACCATTTAAATTACTGCTAAAATACTAATTTGATTGCAGCATATAATCAGGTTTGTTATACAACCAAAATGATACCAAACTTGGCCAAACATTGTGAAAATCAGGAAGTGTTTGAAGAGCTAAAATTTGGTGCATTTTTAAGTTCTGCTAAAAGCAGGTCCCCAGAATAATCAGGTGATTGTGTTGAACAAGCACGGAAATGAATGACGAATGTATCCGAATACTGTTCTCAGTTTAATTTTTTAAAACCCTCAGCTAAGCTGAACTAGGTGACCACTAATAATCTATATTCTGAAAATGATTCAGTGATTATTTTGTTAATGTTTACAAATTTTATTAAAAATAAGCTTGCCATATCTTCTTGTTTATATTTGAATGACAGTGATTTAACTGCAAATTTTGAAATCCAAAAATAGATTTGCTGAGGGGAAATAACTGAAATACAACACAGCATCCAGTTCAGCATTGTAAAATCATTTATTTTGATAGTTGGATATGAAATATATCTGAATTCAGTAACACTGTCTCGGACTACATTAACACACAGTATAACATTATGGGGACCACAAAGGTCAGTTCTTTCCCCATTAGTATTGGGGGCTGGGAGTTAGTGTGCACCTGCCGGGCAGACTACCTCAGAGATCAAATCCCTTTAATCTAAAATACACAGAAGATTCACTTGTGACTGTGTATTTTCACAGAATCACAATCACAGAATTGTTACAGAGCAGAAGGAGGCCATTCGGCCCGTCCTGTCTATACCAGCTCTCCGAATGAGCAATTCACCTGGTGCCAATCTCCCGCCCGCAAATCCTGTACATTCTTCCTTTTCAGATCAGAGTCTAATTCCCTTTTGAATGTCTCCATTGAACCTGCCTCCACTAAACTCTCAGACATTACATTCCAGACCTGAACCACTCGCTCTCTGAAGATGCTTTTCCTCAAAGTCGCTTCTGCTTCTTTGGTCAATTATTTTAAATCTGCGCCCTCTTGTTCCCCATCCTGTCATGAGAGAGAAATTGCTGCCACTTGCCCTTCCATTGCAGGTCTTCATGCTGGATAATTGTACTGGGTGATCAGACTCTCCCAGTCTCATTCTCACTATTTACTCTCTTACCTTGTTATCTCAGGCCGGTGACCGTTCCTGTTGAACTCGCTCTTCAACTGAGTCTCAGCAGCAAATCCCGCCGATCATTGGCCAGTCCGGCGCAGGCGCAGGCGCAATACAAACAGCCCCGCCTCCCCTCCGATTGTTTCTCGCGCGCATCAATCAAAACGTGGTCATGCGCACTGGGGAGAGGACTCAGACTATTGGTGCCCGACACGGAGTCAGGTTTCTGGCCGAGCCACGTGACCGCGAGCGACCCTGTTGCCGGAATGGGGCGGAGCTGGGATTGCCCCCGGCCTGTTCCATCGGCAGATGTGGTTGTCAATCTGTACATCCGCGACCAGTGGGAGGAGCGGACAGATGGAGTGTCATTAATTTATGCAGCGTTCGGTGGCGGTATTACGCATGCTCCGCTCCAGCACCCCTCCCCCTTCCCCCAGCATGGGTCGCGCGCAGTTTTCGTTAAATTTCTGTTTTGGGAAAATAAATAAAACGGAAAATACTGGAAATCTGAAATAAAAACAGAAAGTGCTGGAAATACACAGCATCTGGTCTGTCAGCATCTGTGGAGAGGGAAACAGAGTTCACCTTTCAGGTCTGTGACCTTTCATCTGAATCATAGAATGGTTACAGCAGAGGCCATTCGGCCCGTCCTGATCGTGCTTGTTCTCTGCAAGAACAAATCACCTCGTCCCACTGCCCGGCCTTTTCACTGTGGACGGAAATTGTTATTCTCTTCAGATCCTGCCTTTTATCTCCAAATAGTTCAACGTTGATCAGTAACGAATTGATCAAAATGGACCTATTTATATAAACACCCAAATACTGAAGGGATGATGTGCTTTTTAAAGACTTTGTTAAACTATTAAATCCTCAAACTCCAATTCTCCTCCAATCTCACCTATTTTGTCAGGACAGCAACCCTGATACATACTCAAACTCCAATTCTCCTAATCTCACCTATTGTGTCTGGAAAGTAACCCCAATAAATCCTCAAACTCCAATTCTTTAAGAACTGTTTCTATTTTCATCGATAGTGATTTGATTTATCCTAAAAATAAGCGCAATCTGTATTTAATTACACATTCTGCTTTAAATTATTAAGTTACTGACTCTGATTTTCTCAAGCCTAAATATTTATTATTACAGACATTGTCATGAACAGATGAGAACCAACTATACATTGTGTTTTTGTGCACTTGGGTGTTATTGTCAACTGCCACTATACACAGCATGTTAAGTTATTACTTCTGTGTTCCACTTGTTAAAATGGAGGAGGTGGGACAGCCACTTGAAGTGGTCCAGTCACATGGCCCAGAAGTCATCCTTTTCAGTCTGCCTGGATTTGAAACAGTAGCAGTTGAGGGAACAGCTCATTCAAAAGCCACAGCTGTCTTGAAGCTGCTTCTAACTTCTCTGAGGCCTCCCTGCAAGAAAATTAAAAAGAAGGTGCAGTCTGCAAAACGGCAAGAAAATCTGCTCTCTGCCAGTTTTCTCTCCATTAGAAAAGGTTGCATCAGAAATTAAGCTGCCTCAATTTATCTCTGAAAGTGCAAGAGGAAGAAAGTGTAAGAAGAGGTTTTTCCAGTGACTTAGTTTAGTTTCGTTTAGAGATACAGCACTGAAACAGGCCATTAGGCTGACCGAGTCTGTGCCGACCATCAACCACCCATTTTATACTAATCCCATATTCCGACCACATCCCCACCTGTCCCTATATTTCCCTACCATCTACCTATACTAGGGGCAATTTATAATGGCCAATTAACCTATCAACCTGCAAGTCTTTGGCATGTGGGAGGAAACCGGAGCACCCGGAGGAAACCCATGCAGACACAGGGAGAACTTGCAAACTCCACACAGGCAGTACCCAGAATTGAACCCGGGTCGCTGGAGCTGTGAGGCTGCGGTGCTAACCACTGCGCCGCCCCAACTTGTACCCCACTCGACATTTCCAGTCTGTTAACTCCAGTTTTGGACTTTCTGATAATTAAAAAAAGGATTCTAGTTTCAACAGCAACCTATGTTTGTTTGCAGTTAAGATTTTTTTTTCTATTTAGCAAATGTCCTTGCCCTTTTTATGTCTTTACCTTTCATTATATGTTCGTGAGCATGTGTTGGGAAGTTAACCCCTTCCTAAGTTTAAGACTGTGTTAAGAAACCCGACTGCTTTGTTTTAACTTTAACAACAGTGGGATTGCGGTCTTTTACAAGTCATGGTTCAAGGGAGGAAAAATTCAATCATAATCTGTTTCTGTGTGAGCTGATGCATTTTGGGAGGACTAACAAGGCAACGGAATATACAATGGATGTTAGGACTCTAGGAAGTACAGAGGGTCAGAGGGATAACAAGGAATGCTGGTAATAGTCAGCAGGTCTGGCAGCATCTGTGGACAGAGAAGCAGAGTTAACGTTTCAGGTCAGTGACCCTTCTTCGTAACAATATGTAAATGAGTTGTCATATATCATCCAGTTATGTACATAAATTGTGAAAACTCCTGTGAATTTCCACATTGAGGTACTGTAAATAACTATTTTGATTGTTAATTATTCCTATTAAGATGTCTCACTGATAGTTACAAACATTCCTTAACAGCCCCACTTTGGAGTTTGTACCTAACTGGAAGCACATGCAGTCTCAGAGTCGTCCAGTACCAATGCAAGGCTGTTAGAAACCCAGTCAACAACACTTATTCAGCAGAGTGTCCACACTAAAAAGTAACAGAGCAGCAGAAATATCTTGTTCTGCTGATAGATCAGCCCCATGCTTTGTTATGTGACTACGAAGTGAAGTGAACTGACTACTATAGTTACATGTCCAGTCACAGTGTTGTGACAATACAGCTGCCTTTTGCAGGTAGAACCGTGTTACTTATGATATTTTCCTATCAACCCTCCCTGTTTGTTCATGATTCCACTAAAATACAAATGGAAACTGGGAGTCTGGTCCCTGATTGGAGTTCAGCCAGAAAATGTAATGGAATGTCCACTGATTCAAAAATAGCCAATCTTATCCCAAAACAGGCAAGACATGGAGAATGAACTGTCTCTAAACAGGGACTGAATATCGAGACATGGAGAATAAACTGTCCCTGACTGGGGACTGAATATTGAGACATGGAGAATGAACTGTCTCTAACCGGGGACTGAAGGTGGAGACATGGAGAATGAACTGTCTCTAACCGGGGACTGAAGGTGGAGACATGGAGAATGAACTGTCTCTAACCGGGGACTGAAGGTGGAGACATAGAGAATAAACTGTCTCTAACCGGGGACTGAAGGTGGAGACATGGAGAATGAACTGTCTCTAACCGGGGTCTGAAGGTGGAGACATGGAGAATGAACTGTCTCTAAACAGGGACTGAATATCGAGACATGGAGAATAAACTGTCCCTGACTGGGGACTGAATATTGAGACATGGAGAATGAACTGTCTCTAACCGGGGACTGAAGGTGGAGACATGGAGAATGAACTGTCTCTAACCGGGGACTGAAGGTGGAGACATGGAGAATGAACTGTCTCTAACCGGGGACTGAAGGTGGAGACATGGAGAATGAACTGTCTCTAGCCGGGGACTGAAGGCGGTGACATGGAGAATGAACTGTCTCTAACTGGGGACTGAATATTGAGACATGGAGAATGAACTGTCTCTAACCGGGGACTGAAGGTGGAGACATGGAGAATGAACTGTCTCTAGCCGGGGACTGAAGGTGGAGACATGGAGAATGAACTATCTCTAACCGGGGACTGAAGGTGGAGACATGGAGAATAAACTGTCTCTAACCGGGGACTGAATATTGAGACATGGAGAATGAACTGTCTCTAACCGGGGACTGAAGGTGGAGACATGGAGAATGAACTGTCTCTAGCCGGGCACCGAAGGCGGTGACATGGAGAATGAACTGTCTCTAGCCGGGCACCGAAGGCGGTGACATGGAGAATGAACTGTCACTAGCCAGGGATTGAGAATCGAGACAGAGAATGAACTGTCTTTAACCAGGGACTGAAGATTGAGACATGGTGAATTTATTTAAGTTTGTTACCTTTTATTATTAAACATTAAAGAACAATGTACATTATATTTATCTTGAGACCATCAGTAATATTCTCATTTTCTGCTCCGCCATAATTAGATCTCCTGGTGAATGACGGAGCTGGAAGTAAACAGGGATTGTAGACTGAGGAACAACAGCAGGTGAACCAGCACAGGATTGTGAGAGCACCAACCAGAGAGAACCCTTCCCATTCAAAGAGCTTCCATAGATCGACTGGAGAGAAAGGTAAGAGAAAGTCCCATTCCGAGACTATATAGATTGTTTGAATACCACACATTCAGCGTATGTGGGTTTTTTGAGGCTGTGCGGCACACTTGGGTCATTGTTACATGTGACCTGGGGGTCACAGAAAACGCCATCTTTTGGGCTGATTTTACAACCTGCCCTCCAGTCCAGTGAGACTGCACCAAGAGCAGAGCCTGGTCATGTGACCCTGTAATATCATGACTGGGCGGGGCTTGGGCTAGCTGCTGTGTGATTGGTTCCTGGCTTCATTTGTGATGTCACCTGGAGACACATTTCAGCCCCTGGTTACAATTCATCAGTTGCAGTTCCCGTGGGCAGGAGCTGGAGTTGGCAGCTGACACGTGCCTGGATGGGTGCAGCTCCAACAACACTCATCCAGGACAAAGCAGCCGGCTTCATCAGTACCTCATCTACCACCCTCAACATTCACTCCCTCCACCACCGACTCACAGTGGCAGCAGTGTGTACCATCTACAAGACGCACTGCAGCAACTCACATCTCTTTTGAGTAAATGCTTGGTTAAAGTGGTGAGTTTTAAAATCATCTTAAGCGTGGAGGGAGGGGGAGCTGTTTGGCTTTGAGAGCAAATTCTGGTGCTTAGGGCCTAGACAGCTCAAGGCTTGGATACTAATGTAGGGACAAAGGAAATTAGGGGTGTAGAAGAGGCGAGAAATGGAGGAGCACAGAGATCTTGGAGGTTTATAGGGCTGGAGGAGGTTACAGAGATAGAGAGGGGCGAGACCATGGAGGGAATTGAACATGAGAAATAAAAATGTTAAAATCGAGGCATTGCCAAGCTGGGACCCAATGTAGATCGGTGAGCACCGGGTGAAGGGGCAACAGACAGCTGGAGTGAATACCATCCTGAACATAATCGGAGTAACCATGGCAAAATAACTTCCTCCTCGTTCAACAACACTTTCATTCAGCAGTTAAATGGTTAAAGTGTTGATCTTTCGAGGTGGCAAGTTCTCACCACATTGAAACATCAGACATTGACTTTTAGGTGTTGGTCTGAAAGGCCAAATATCAGGGAATTGGTGGAGCATTGAATACAGATTCAGACAGAAAGGGAATGATTCACTTCTATTGAATGGGCCGTGAGACAGTATTTAATAAAGAATTAAAATCAAAATACTGCGGGTGCTGGAAATCTGAAATGTTTATGACTGACTTTGTTCACAGTTGAAAGAGTTGTTAAACCGGTTCGACTTGTTTTATTTTAAACAGCAGCTTCCAGTCAAAGGACAGAAGCATCAGATCCAATTACCAAACGATGATTTGCTGAAAGAAAACCAGGAACAATCTCGGGATTGGGGGCAACAGGTTTACAAGGACGGAACTGGGAGGCTCCCCATGGAAACGGAGAATCTGTGGATCAAGGTAAGGTTAATATAGTTTCTGAGCCTGTGTTCCATGTCTGTCTTTAATCTTCCTTTTGAAAGATAATTTCTCCCAGTGAGATTATGTTGACTGGGCTGCTGTGGCCATTCCTTTTCCTCATGACTATATCCAGTTGCTCAGTGTGAACTCAGACAGTTACTGAGGGTGGTCTGTTTAACAATGAGGGTCCTCAGATCAGGCTACTGTTGTTCTGCACCCTCCTTTCATTTTGAAGAGGGATGGTGTGAGATAATCAGAGTGTTAAACCATCCTAGGTAGCTGTGACAGGGGTGGGCCCTGGACTTCTCTTCCTCACTCTGGATGTTTACCACAATACATACTGCATCTTTTGCAGAAGATTTCAGTTTGGAAGTTACAGGAAAGCAGGTTCAGGACCTCTGGCGGAGTTGGCCCACAGGGTTTAACCGCACCCATGATCTTACCCCACTCAATACTGAGCAACTCAGGTAATGAAAGAGCTCTCGGGTGTTTAACTAAAACTTCAAACATCAGCTAATCAGTGTGAATTTTCATCATGTTCAAGATGCAGATGTAACAATTGGTGTTTAACCTTGTGTCTGTTTTACTGAACTTACTGAACAGGAAGTGAGAAAGAATCATTTCGAACTAGCCTTAAACATTCTTCACAGCTGAACTGGGTCAGGACTTGTCAAACTGGGTCAATTCATTTGTATAAGAAACGCCACCTTTTTTTCTTGTAATTCTTCAGATACAAACCAATCTCATAGCAGAAACTACCTTACACCAGAGAGTGAAACTCAGACACAAATCCTACAAACAAGGATCAACTGAAATGATTCGCACTCTGATTCTTTGGCCTCCTTGTCTCGAGAGACAATGGGTCAGCACCTAGAGGTGGACAGTGGTTTGTGGAGCAGTGCCTGGAGTGGCTATAAAGGCCAATTCGAGAGTGACAGACTCCTCCGCAGGCGCTGCAGATAAAATTGGTTGTTGGGGTTGTTACACAGTTGGCTCTCCCCTTACACTTCTGTCTCTTTTCCTGCCAACTGTTAAGTCTCTTCGACTCGCCTCTCTTTAGCCCCGCCTTTATAGCTGTCTGCGAACTCTGGCGATCGCTGGCAACTGACTCTCACGACTTGTGGTCAGTGTCGCAGGACTTCATGTCGCGTTTGCAGACGTCTTTAAAGCAGAGACATGGACGGCCAGTCGTTCTGATACCAGTGACGTGCTCAGTGTACAATGCGTCCTTGGGGATCCTGCCATCTTCCATGCAGCTCACATGGCCAAGCCAACTCAAGTGCCGCCGGCTCAGTAGGGCATATATGCTGGAGATGTTGTCTGCCTTGAGGACTACTGCGTTGGAGATACTGTCCTGCCACCTGATGCCAAGGATTCTCTGGAGACAGCGAAGATGGAATGCGTTGAGACGTCATTCTTGGCTGACATATGTTGTACAGACCTCGCTGCCGCAGAGCAAGGTACTGAGGACACAGGCTTGATACACTCGGACTTTTGTGTTCCGTGTCAATGCGCCATTTTCCTGCACTCTCTTGGCCTGTCTGGTCATAGCAGTGGAAGCCTTTACCATGCACTTGTTGATTACTCCATCGAGAGACAGGTTACTGGTGATAGTTGAGCCTAGGTAGGTGAACTCTTGAACCACTTCCAGAGCGTGGTCGCCAATATTGATGGATGGAGCATTTCTGATGTCCTGTCCCATGATGTTCCCATGATGTCTCTGATTTGTGCAAAATAAACTGGAATTGACGGTACCTAAATTTATGAAGACAGTGCAGAGACAGAAAGCCAATAATGTGAATATAGTTTCTGAACCTGATTCTGAATTGTTCCGCATTAATTAATTCCCCTTCCCATTTAAAGCTCCCAGGGAGATGATGTTCCATGGGTTCCTGTGGTAAGTCCATTCCCCGTGGCTATAGCCATTCTGTGGGAAGTGTTCACTCAGACAGTGACCAAGGTAACCCGGAGAGGATGGACCCAGTGACAACAGACAGTGTGTAACCCGGGGAGGATGGACCCAGTGAGATCAGACAGTGTGGAACCGGGGGAGAATGGTTCCAGTGTGATCAGACAGTGTGTAACCCGGGGAGGATGGACCCAGTGTGATCAGACAGTGAATAACCCGGGGAGGATGGACACAGTGAGATCAGAGAGTGTGTAACCCAGGGAGGATAGTTCCAGTCAGATCAGACAGTGTGTAACCCGGGGAGGATGGACCCAGTGTGATCAGACAGTGTGTATCCTGGGGAGGATGGACCCAGTGAGATCGGACATTGTGTAACCCGGGGAGGATGGACCCAATGAGATCAGACAGTGTGTAACCGGGGGAGGATGGTACCAGTGTGATCAGACAGTGTGTAACCCGGGGAGGATGGACCCAGTGTGATTAGACAGTGAATAACCCGGGGAGGATGGACCCAGTGTGATCAGACAGTGAATAACCCGGGGAGGATGGACCCAGTAAGATCGGACAGTAAGTAACCCGGGGAGGATGGATCCAGTGAGATCAGACAGTGAGTAATCTGGGGAGGGTGAACCCAGTCAGATCAGACAGTGTGTAACCCGGGGAGGATGGACCCAGTGTGATCAGACAGTGAATAACCCGGGGAGGATGGACCCAGTGTGATTAGACAGTGTGTATCCCGGGGGGGATGGACCCAGTGAGATCAGACAGTGTGTAACCCGGGGAGGATGGACACAGTGTGATCAGACAGTGTGTAACCCAGGGAGAATGGACACAGTATGATCAGACAGTGTGTAACCCGGGGAGGATGGTCCCAGTGAGATCAGACAGTGTGGAACCCAGGGAGGATGGACCCAGTAAGATCGGACAGTAAGTAACCCGGGGAGGATGGACCCAGTGAGATCGGACAGTAAGTAACTCGGGGAGGGTGGACCCAGTGAGATCAGACAGTGTGTAACCTGGGGAGGATGGACCCAGTGTGATCAGACAGTGTGTAACCTGGGGAGGGTGGACCCAGTGAGATCAGACAGTGTGTAACCCGGGGAGGATGGACCCAGTGAGAACAGACATTGTGTAACCCTGGGAGGATGGACCCAGTGAGATCAGAGAGTGTGTAACCCGGGGAGGATGGACCCAGTGAGATCAGACAGTGTGTAACCCGGGGAGGATGGTCCCAGTGAGATCAGACAGTGAATAACCCGGGGAGGATGGTCCCAGTGAGATCAGACAGTGTGTAACCCGGGAGGATGGACCCAGTGAGATCAGACAGTGAATAACCCGGGGAGGATGGACCCAGTGAGATCAGACAGTGAATAACCCGGGGAGGATGGTCCCAGTGAGATCAGACAGTGTGTAACCCGGGAGGATGGACCCAGTGAGATCAGACAGTAAGTAACCCGGGGAAGATGGACCCAGTGAGATCAGACAGTATGTAACCCGGGGAGGGTGGACCCAGTGAGATCAGACAGTGTGTAACCGGGGGAGGATGGTACCAGTGTGATCAGACAGTGTGTAACCCGGGGAGGATGGACCCAGTATGATTAGACAGTGAATAACCCGGGGAGGATGGACCCAGTGTGATCAGACAGTGAATAACCCGGGGAGGATGGACCGAGTGAGATCATACATTGTGTAACCCGGGGATGTTGGACCCAGTGAGATCAGACAGTGAATAACCCGGGGAGGATGGACACAGTGAGATCAGACAGTGTGTAACCCGGGGAGGATAGTTCCAGTCAGATCAGACAGTGTGTAACCCGGGGAGGATGGACCCAGTGTGATCAGACAGTGAATAACCCGGGGAGGATGGACCCAGTGTGATGAGACAGTGTGTATCCCGGGGGGGATGGACCCAGTGAGATCAGACAGTGTGTAACCTGGGGAGGATGGACCCAGTGAGATCAGACAGTGTGTAACCCGGGGAGGATGGACACAGTGTGATCAGACAGTGTGTAACCCAGGGAGAATGGACACAGTGTGATCAGACAGTGTGTAACCCGGGGAGGATGGTCCCAGTGAGATCAGACAGTGTGTAACCCAGGGAGGATGGACCCAGTAAGATCGGACAGTAAGTAACCCGGGGAGGATGGACCCAGTGAGATCAGACAGTGTGTAACCCGGGGAGGATAGTTCCAGTCAGATCAGACAGTGTGTAACCCGGGGAGGTTGGACCCAGTGTGATCAGACAGTGAATAACCCGGGGAGGATGGACCCAGTGTGATTAGACAGTGTGTATCCCGGGGGGGATGGACCCAGTGAGATCAGACAGTGTGTAACCTGGGGAGGATGGACCCACTAAGATTAGACAGTGTGTATCCCGGGGGGGATGGACCCAGTGAGATCAGACAGTGTGTAACCCGGGGAGGATGGACACAGTGTGATCAGACAGTGTGTAACCCAGGGAGAATGGACACAGTGTGATCAGACAGTGTGTAACCCGGGGAGGATGGTCCCAGTGAGATCAGACAGTGTGTAACCCAGGGAGGATGGACCCAGTAAGATCGGACAGTAAGTAACCCGGGGAGGATGGATCCAGTGAGATCAGACAGTGAGTAATCTGGAGAGGGTGAACCCAGTGAGATCAGACAGTGTGTAACCCAGGAGGATGGACCCAGTGTGATCAGACAGTGCGTAACCCGGGGAGGATGGACCCAGTGTGATCAGACAGTGTGGAACCCGGGGAGGATGGTCCCAGTGAGATCAGACAGTGAGTAATCTGGGGAGGGTGAACCCAGTGAGATCAGACAGTGCGTAACCCGGGGAGGATGGACCCAGTGTGATCAGACAGTGTGTAACCCGGGGAGGATGGACCCAGTGTGATCAGACAGTGTGTAACCCGGGGAGGATGGACACAGTGTGATCAGACAGTGTGTAACCCGGGGAGGATGGTCCCAGTGAGATCTGACAGTGTGTAACCCGGGAGGATGGACCCAGTGTGATCAGACAGTGTGTAACCCACGGAGGATGGACCCAGTGAGATCGGACAGTAAGTAACCCGGGGAGGGTGGACCCAGTGAGATCAGACAGTGTGTAACCTGGGGAGGATGGACCCAGTGTGATCAGACAGTGTGTAACCTGGGGAGGGTGGACCCAGTGAGATCAGACAGTGTGTAACCCGGGGAGGATGGACCCAGTGAGAACAGACATTGTGTAACCCTGGGAGGATGGACCCAGTGAGATCAGAGAGTGTGTAACCCGGGGAGGATGGACCCAGTGAGATCAGACAGTGTGTAACCCGGGGAGGATGGTCCCAGTGAGATCAGACAGTGAATAACCCGGGGAGGATGGTCCCAGTGAGATCAGACAGTGTGTAACCCGGGAGGATGGACCCAGTGAGATCAGACAGTGAATAACCCGGGGAGGATGGACCCGATGTGATCGGACAGTAAGTAACCCGGGGAGGATGGACCCAGTGAGATCAGACAGTATGTAACCCGGGGAGGGTGGACCCAGTGAGATCAGACAGTATGTAACCAGGGGAGGGTGGACCCAGTGTGATCAGCCAGTGAGTAACCCGGGGAGGATGGACACAGTGAGATCAGAGAGTATGTTACCCGGGGAGGGTGGACCCAGTGAGATCAGACAGTGTGTATCCCGGGGAGGATGGACCCAGTGAGATCGGACATTGTGTAACCCGGGGAGGATGGACCCAATGAGATCAGACAGTGTGTAACCGGGGGAGGATGTTACCAGTGTGATCAGACAGATTGTAACCCGGGGAGGATGGACCCAGTGTGATTAGACAGTGAATAACCCGGGGAGGATGGACACAGTGAGATCAGACAGTGTGTAACCCGGGGAGGATAGTTCCAGTCAGATCAGACAGTGTGTAACCCGGGGAGGTTGGACCCAGTGTGATCAGACAGTGAATAACCCGGGGAGGATGGACCCAGTGTGATTAGACAGTGTGTATCCCGGGGGGGATGGACCCAGTGAGATCAGACAGTGTGTAACCTGGGGAGGATGGACCCACTAAGATTAGACAGTGTGTATCCCGGGGGGGATGGACCCAGTGAGATCAGACAGTGTGTAACCCGGGGAGGATGGACACAGTGTGATCAGACAGTGTGTAACCCAGGGAGAATGGACACAGTGTGATCAGACAGTGTGTAACCCGGGGAGGATGGTCCCAGTGAGATCAGACAGTGTGTAACCCAGGGAGGATGGACCCAGTAAGATCGGACAGTAAGTAACCCGGGGAGGATGGATCCAGTGAGATCAGACAGTGAGTAATCTGGGGAGGGTGAACCCAGTGAGATCAGACAGTGTGTAACCCAGGAGGATGGACCCAGTGTGATCAGACAGTGCGTAACCCGGGGAGGATGGACCCAGTGTGATCAGACAGTGTGTAACCCGGGGAGGATGGTCCCAGTGAGATCAGACAGTGAGTAATCTGGGGAGGGTGAACCCAGTGAGATCAGACAGTGCGTAACCCGGGGAGGATGGACCCAGTGTGATCAGACAGTGTGTAACCCGGGGAGGATGGACCCAGTGTGATCAGACAGTGTGTAACCCGGGGAGGATGGACACAGTGTGATCAGACAGTGTGTAACCCGGGGAGGATGGTCCCAGTGAGATCTGACAGTGTGCAACCCGGGAGGATGGACCCAGTGTGATCAGACAGTGTGTAACCCACGGAGGATGGACCCAGTGAGATCGGACAGTAAGTAACCCGGGGAGGGTGGACCCAGTGAGATCAGACAGTGTGTAACCTGGGGAGGATGGACCCAGTGTGATCAGACAGTGTGTAACCTGGGGAGGGTGGACCCAGTGAGATCAGACAGTGTGTAACCCGGGGAGGATGGACCCAGTGAGAACAGACATTGTGTAACCCTGGGAGGATGGACCCAGTGAGATCAGAGAGTGTGTAACCCGGGGAGGATGGACCCAGTGAGATCAGACAGTGTGTAACCCGGGGAGGATGGTCCCAGTGAGATCAGACAGTGAATAACCCGGGGAGGATGGTCCCAGTGAGATCAGACAGTGTGTAACCCGGGAGGATGGACCCAGTGAGATCAGACAGTGAATAACCCGGGGAGGATGGACCCGATGTGATCGGACAGTAAGTAACCCGGGGAGGATGGACCCAGTGAGATCAGACAGTATGTAACCCGGGGAGGGTGGACCCAGTGAGATCAGACAGTATGTAACCCGGGGAGGGTGGACCCAGTGTGATCAGCCAGTGAGTAACCCGGGGAGGATGGACACAGTGAGATCAGAGAGTATGTAACCCGGGGAGGGTGGACCCAGTGAGATCAGACAGTGTGTATCCCGGGGAGGATGGACCCAGTGAGATCGGACATTGTGTAACCCGGGGAGGATGAACCCAATGAGATCAGACAGTGTGTAACCGGGGGAGGATGTTACCAGTGTGATCAGACAGATTGTAACCCGGGGAGGATGGACCCAGTGTGATTAGACAGTGAATAACCCGGGGAGGATGGACACAGTGAGATCAGACAGTATGTAACCCGGGGAGGATGGACACAGTGAGATCAGACAGTGTGTAACCCGGGGAGGATAGTTCCAGTCAGATCAGACAGTGTGTAACCCGGGGAGGATGGACCCAGTGTGATCAGCCAGTGAGTAACCCGGGGAGGATGGACACAGTGAGATCAGACAGTATGTAACCCGGGGAGGGTGGACCCAGTGAGATCAGACTGTGTGTAACCCGGGGAGGATGGACCCAAAGAGATCAGACAGTATGTAACCCGGGGAGGGTGGACCCAGTGTGATCAGCCAGTGAGTAACCCGGGGAGGATGGACAGTGAGATCAGACAGTGTGTATCCTGGGGAGGATGGACCCAGTGAGATCAGACAGTGTGTAACCCGGGGAGGATGGTCCCAGTGGGATCAGGCAGTGTGTCACCCGGGGAGGATGGTCCCAGTAAGATCAGACAGTGACTAACCCGGGGAGGATGGTCCCAGTGAGATCAGACAGTGTGTAACCCGGGAGGATGGACCCAGTGAGATCAGACAGTGAATAACCCAGGGAGGATGGATCCAGTGTGATCAGACAGTAAGTAACCCGGGGAGGATGGACCCAGTGAGATCAGACACTGTGTAACCCGGGGAGGATGGACCCAGTGAGATCAGACAGTGTGTAACCCGGGGAGAATGGTCCCAGTGTGATCAGACAGTGTGTAACCCGGGGAGGATGGTCCCAGTGAGATCAGACAGTGTGTAACCCGGGAGGATGGACCCAGTGAGATCAGACACTGTGTAACCCGGGGAGGATGGACCCAGTGAGAGCAGACAGTGTGTAACCCAGGGAGGATGGATACAGTGAGATCAGATACTGTGTAACCTGGTAAATTTTGAAAAATCCTTTCTTGGGATATGGGTTTCAGCTGAATTTTCACCTAATCCATATCGCAGCCTTTGCCCGTTATCCCGTTAAACGGTTAGAGAACAAAAATCTATTCGTTTGTGGTGTAAATTTAGCATTTTGCCCAGCATCAGTTGGTGTTTGCAGCAGTCACTTCCAAGGTTTTACCACCCTCACCCACAGATGTGTTTGCACACACCTCATATTCCAATTGGTAGACTATATCTCCTAATCCTAAATTTCCCATGCAACAGAAATGGTTTCTTTTTTATTTATCCTAACTGTTCCCATAATATGTTGAAAACGTCACTCCAATCACCATTCAATCTTAATTCCAGGAAATGTAACCCGAGCTTTTGGAATTTCTCCTTGAAATTTAACCCTTGAAGTTCCAGTATCACTGTAGTAAATCTGTGCTGCACTCTCTCCAAGGCCAATATATCCTTCCTGAGACCTGATGCTCAGAACTGACCACAGTACCTCCAGGTTAATGTGTGTCTGGAGAAATGATGCAGGAGAGAGTTTCAGATTCTGGGGGCAATGGAATAAGTTCTGGGGCAGGAGAAGATGGAGAAGATGGAGAGATTACACTTGAATGGAGCTGGGATCAATTTCCTCACTGTTTCGCTAACTGGTACTTTGGGCGAGGGTTTAAGTTAATTGGGCGGGGGAGGGGGGTTGGTGGAAAACCAGAATGAAATGTTGTGAGAGGAAACTAGATGCACGGAAGACTGGGAGAGGCAAACAGCACTAATGTAAAGAATAGTGCAGTGAACAAGGGATTGGACAACAGCCAAATGTGAAGCAGTCGAAGATATGTTTGGAGTGCAGATACCTGAATACATGTGGCATGGTAAATAAGGTCAGTGAGCTGCAGGCGCAAGTCGCCACATGGAAGAATGATACAATGGCAGCAGCAGAGATATTCCAAGAAGGAGCAAATTGGGCAATTAATATTCCTGACTACAAGGTATTCGGGAACGTTCAGAAGAAGGAAAGCGTTTGCAGTATTGATAAAATAAAATGCTATTGCAGCTCTGGAGAAGGTTGATGTTGTCGAGTGGTGTCAGGCAAGCCTCCCATTGGCCAAGACTGAGGCACACAGTATTTCGCCACATGAACATTAAATTTAACATTGCAAGCCTCTGACTAGAAAGGCATTTGCATCATAACAGACAGTGTTGGAACAAGTGACCCAGTCTTTGCTTCCCCAGTACACACAAGCAGTGGTCAGACCAGATTTAGTCACATGACTAGCTGGCTGTTCGTTTTTTGAACTTGCCACAGATTTGAACTCAGACAACTGTTTTCTCCTGGAGTGAGAACATCTCTCTCCTGTCTGTTCTCATCTCACTCTCACCAGCTTTGGAAACCATTGAACACATATGAACACCAAGAGTGAAAAGTCTCCGACAGTGAGCAAGGTTTAAGAAGAATACTGGGCCCCAACGAAAAGTAAGAGCTGTCTACAATCAAGGACTTTATGGCGAGCTGGACACAGAAACAGTAACAAGAAACCCCCTTTAGAGACTGCCTCAAACCTCTCCATTTTATTTTTATTCTCTTTCCTGTCTCTATTTGCATGTGTGTATCGCGTATGCATGCTTGCATGAGGCGTGGCGTATAGCCATAGGTGTTAACCATATTAGGGTTTACGGTTTAATAAATTTCATTTTTCTTATTTAAACCTAAGAAAGCCTGTTGTGCTCATTTCTTTGCCTTGTAATTGGAAAGTGGTGAACAAGGATTCACCAAGGGGAAGCTCAAAACACAATGTGTTAAAAATTAAACCCTGTTACAATAAGACTAGGTGAAGCACAGCAAAAGACCCCTCGAAACCTTTCTCACCTGGTTGTAACAGTGGAGAAGGACAAGAATGTATTTGATTACAATTAAACAACAATAGAGGAGCTATTGCATTACTGAGTAATATAGGCCACCAAATAATGGGCAAGTGATTGAGGAGCAAATTGCAGGCAATTTATAGGAAGATGTAAGAACCGCAGTGTAGTAATGAAGGGAAATTTCAATAATCCTAATATAGACAGGAATAATAACAGTGTAACCTACAAAGAGTGGGAGAAATTCCTAAAATGTATACCAGAGAACTTCCTTTATCAGTGTTTCCAGCCCAACAAGGAAGGAAGTTTTGCTGAATCTAGTTCTGTGAAGATAAGAACATAAGAAATAGGAACAGGAGGCCCCTTGAGTCTGCTCCAGTATTCAGTACGATCATGGCTGATCTTCTGCCTCAACTCCACTTTCCCGCCCACTCCCCATATCTCTCGATTCCCTGAGAAATCAAAAATCTATCTATCTCGGATTTAAATATTCTTAATGAGGGAACATCCACAACCCTCTGGGGTAGAGAAATCTCAAGATTCCCTCTGGGGAAGAAAGTGGAGAAATGTAGCATGTTTTAGTGGGAGAGCATTTGTGGAACCGTGATCATAATCTCATCCAGCTTCGAATAATAATAGTAATGGAAAAGGACAAGGTACAACCAAGCATAAAAATACTTCAGTACAAGAGGACTCACTTTACTGAGTTGAAAAGGGCTCAGATGGATTGGAATCAAAAAGTGTTCAGCAAATCAGTAATGAAAAATGGGAGGATGTCAAATAGGAGATGCTTTATCCAGAGTAGACACATTCCTATTGGAGCACGGGAAGAAGGAAGGAACGGCATTCACACCTAGAGCACCCTGGGTGATAAACGATATACAGGTCAAAATGAGACAGAAAGAAATGGTACATGGGAATTGTAAAGTTCGTACTGCAGTGGAGAACAAACCTGAATGTAGAAAATGCAAAGGAGATCTTAAAGGGAATATGAGGGGCCAAGAGAGAGAATGAGAATAGATTAGCGGCTAACATAAAAGGGAATCCAGAATTGTTTTATAATACATAATAATGAAAGGGTAGTCAGAGGAATAGTGGGCCTGATTAAGGACCAAAAAATGAGAATTTATGGAGGCAGAGGGCATGGATGAGATACTAAATGAGTAATTTACATGTGCTTTCACTAGGGAAGAGGAGGCTGTCAATGCAGCATGAAAGGAGGAGGCAGGAGTGATATTGAGTGGAATAAAAATAGACAAAGAGAATGTACTTAAAAGGTTGGCAGTCCTTTAAAGTAGAAAATTCATCAGATCTGATTGGGATGTATCCTGAATTACTGAGGGAAGGAAGGGTGGAAATTGAGGAGACTGTGGCCACAATCTTCTAATCCTCCTCGGATGAGGGGTGGTGCCAGAGGACTGGAGGATTGCAAATGTTACATCCCTGTTCAAAAAAGGGAAGAGAGATACACCTGCCAACAACAGGCCAACCAGCCGAATGTCATTGGTGGGGAAACTCTTGGAAACAATAATCCAGAAAAAAATTAATTGGCACTTGAAAACTTATGGGCCAATAAATGAAAGTCAGTCCAGATCTGTTAAAGGCAAATTGAGTTTTCCTAAAGTCATCAACTTCTTCAATGAAGTCATGGAGTGGTTTGATGAGGATAGTGGGTTGATGTATATATGGACTTTCAAAAGCTGCATGACAATGGTTTTTTTTATTCATTCAAGGGATGTGGGCGTTACTGGCTAGGCCAGCATTTATTGCCCATCCCTAATTGCCCATCCCTAATTGCCCTTGAGAAGGTGGTGGTGAGCTGCCTTCTTGAACAGCTGCAGTCCATGTGAGGTAGGTACACCCACAGTGCTGTTAGGAAGAGAGTTACAGGATTTTGACCCAGCGACAATGAAGGAACGGCGATATAGTTCCAAGTCAGGATGGTGTGTGACTTGGAGGGGAACTTGCAGGTGGTGGTGTTCCCATGAATCTGCTGCTCTTGTCCTTCGAGGTGGTAGAGGTTGCGGGTTTGGAAGGTGCTGTCGAAGGAGCCTTGGTGCCATATAATAGACTTGTTAGCAAAATGAAAGGCCATAGGGTTAAAGGGACAGATGGATACAAAATTGTCTAAGGGACAGAAAGCGGAGAATGCTGGTGAGATGACGTTTTTCAGACTGGAGAGAAAAATGTAATGGTGCTCCCAGGGGTTGGTATCAGGAACACTGCACTTTTGGATGTATATTAATGACCTGAACTTGGGTGTGCAGGGCACAAAACCCAGTCAACAGTTCGGGGAATAATGACATGCTTCTGGAGGACATAGACAGGTAAAATGGGCAGACACATGGCAGATGAAATTTAGCAGAAAAGTGTGCTTGGTAAATTTTGGCAGGAAGAATAAGGAGAGGCAATATGTATGCAGTGAGGTACAATTTTAAACAAGTGCAACAACAGAGACATGTTGGTGTACCTGAAGGGTTGGAGGCAGATCAAGTTGAGAAGGCTGTTTAAAAAACATGTATGTGATCCTTGGTTTTCTTCATGGAGGATTAGATTAAAATAAAACAAGGAGTTTATACTAAACCTTTACAAAACACTGGTTAGTACTCAGCTGGAATATTGTGTTCAATTCTGGGCACCACAATATAAGAAGGATATCAAGGCCTTGCAGAGGATGTGGAAGAGACTTACTAGAATAGTAGAAGGGATGAGGGACTTCATATTCTGCTGTAACCTGGAATACAATGTTTTGCAGATAACGTGCGAACTGAAATGGAGAATTCATCGAGTAATCAACGTCATCTTCAAGGCCCTGCTGCAAGGGAAGGTGATCAGGACACAGGAACCGGTACTAGTAAACAAAGTCAGATTCAATGAGGCGTGCAGGAGGACATGCCAGGACAGTACCAGGCATACCTAACAATGCGGTGCAGCCACAACACAGGACTGCATACATGCTAAACAGCAGAAGCAGCATGTGATAGACAGAGCCAAGTGATCCCACAACCAATAGATCAGATCAAAGCTCTGCAGTCCTGCCACATCCAGTCCTGAATAGTGGTGGACAAGTTAACAACTTACTGGAGGAGGAGGCTCCACAAACATCCCCATTCTCAATGATGGGATGCCCAGCACATTAGTGTAAAAGACGAGGCTGAAGCATTTAGAACCATCGAAAAATTACAGCAGAGAAGGAGGCCATGCAACCCGTCTTGTCCGTGCTGGCTGAAAAAAATAATTTAATTAAAAATTTGGAACAATCTTCAGCTAGAAATGCGAGTTAATGATCCATCTTGGCTTTCTCCTGAAGTCCCCAGAATTACAGATGTCAGTCTTGAGCCAATTCGATTCACTCCATGTGAAATCAAGAAATGGGTTAAGGCATTGGATACGTCAAAGGCTATGGGCCCTGACAACATCGTGATAGATGTACTGAAGACTTGTGCTGTAGAACCAGCTGTGCCCCTAGCCAAGCTGTTCCAGTACAGCTACAACACTGGCATCTGCCCGACAATGTAGAAAATTGCCCAGTATGTCCTGTCCACAAAAAGCAGGACAAATCCAACCCGACCAATTACCGCACCATCAGTTTACTCTCAATCATCATCAAAGTGATGGGCAAATACGGATGAGCAACAAATGCCTTGCCAGTCATGCTCACACCCGGAGAATGAATTTTTAAAAAGACATGGCACGGTAATTGGCCAAATTGGATTTGCCCTGCTTTACGTGGACAGGACATACCTGGACAATTTGCCTCATTGTCAGGTAGATGCCAGTGTTGTAGCTGTACTGGAACAACTTTGCTAGTGAAAGTCTAGTTCTGGAGCACAAGTCTTCAGTGCTACAGCTGAGCTGTTGTCAGAGCCCATAGCCTTTGCTGTATCCCAGGCCTTCATCCATTTCTTGATATGTGGAGTGAATCAAATTGATTGAAGACTGGTATCTGTGATGGTGGGAGACTCAGGAGGAGATCGCGTTGGATCACTCACTCAGCACTTCTGACAGAAGAGGTTGCGAATGCGTCAGCTTTGTCTTTTGCCCCTCCACAGGATGAACTGTGGCTGCGGCTGTGACCTGATGATCTGCATGGTTCCGGGAAGGGGGTATTTAAAGGAGGTGCCTTGCCCCACCCCAGCCTAATGTTGGGAGGCTGCCTTTAGAGAGCTGCTGAGCTCTGTACTTGGTGGGGGGTGGGGGGGGGGGGGGCTGCTGCAAAGAGGGGAAAATACTGGCAGTTTCATAAAATGGCCTCTAATTGGGCCCTTAATTTCCCTGATTGGCTGCCCGCCTTCATGAAGCGAGCAGTTGGACCTTGTCCTGGCCTGATCCTGGGAAATTCTCCCACAGGCAGGGATATTTCGGGGCACTCTCCGTGCGTGGCTTCACCTATTTTCTCAGCCTCCCTGCTTCCAACCCCTGTCTCCACTGGGCTGGTAAAATTCAGCCCATTGACTTAGAGGACGGTGTTCCTGAGCAAAGGTGTGACACCAGGGAACTGGAAGCTGCACCGAATGTTGAGAGGGCTGGAGGTTGAGAACAATTTATCCACATGAATAGGAGAGCAATAGTGGTGGAAGATTCTATAGTCAGAGGAATAGACAAACTCTTCTACAGCCCTGAGCATGTCCCAAATGGTAAGTTACCTCCCCGGTGTCAGAGGGTAGAACATTCTGGAATGGGTGGGACAAACTCTGGGAAGGAATGGATAGTGGGAAATAATCATGGTCAGAACCAGTAACACAGATAGAAATATATTTATCGAGGGAATATTATGGACAGCACGAGGGATGTGATCTATAGGATAGGTCCTGCGTTTTCAAAAGGTTCAGGGAAAGGTTCCTAGTCATAACATTGTGAGCGGGCAGAAAAGTAGTCATGGACACCAGTATTAATAAAGGGCTGTGATATCTCTAGAACAGGAAACATGCACTGATGCTACGTGTTTAATGTATTAAAAGTCTTTTCATGCTTCATAGGAGCGTTATCAAACAAAACCGGATTCCGAAACACATAAGGAGATATTGGACAGATGACCAAAAGCGTGGTCAAAGCGTTAGGTTTTAAAGATCATCTTAAATTCAGAAAGAGTGACAAATTAATGATAAGATAGAATCCATATGTACCGAGTTAAGCAATAGGAAGAGAAATAGCACAATTCTCATTGGGTTTGGTAGGCTAGCAAGCAGTGGAGGTGAGAAAAGGCTAAACTAAAGGAATGTAGTTGTGAATGAGGTTTTGAAAGATATAAAATATTCCCTTCAATTTCTGAAAAATGTTTGTGGTTAGAGATCATTAGAAAATGATTTGGATCTGAGAAACATAGCCGCATTGGATACATTGCTGGGTCAAGAGTTAATACTCCCTTGGCAATTAAAGGAAGTCATAGAGGAAGTAGGAGGGACTCTGACCATAAATTTTCAATCCGAACTTAATATCAAAAACTATACAGGTGGACTGAAGGAGCCCAAGCAATGCTTCTGTCAAAACAGGGAGAGAAGATCAAATGTGTAACTAGAGACCAATTAGTCTCTGTCAGTTGTGCACAAACTCCAAGAATCTCTTAATTTCACGTTGAATTAGTGAATATATAGAGGATAATGAGTGGAGGCTGGAATAGATTAACTGTAAACAAGTGGTATTTGACAAATTTATTGCTGCTTTGTGGAGACGTGTCTATATAGATAGACAGAATGTAGCACACTGACTGCAGATGGGCTATCAGCAAGTGTTTGGTAATGTGGCTCACAGGAGGTTTAAGACACTTGGTAAAAGTGGAAGTATTGTCACCCTGATAGAAAATCAATAATGTTTTTAGTTTTCTCCATATTTGATCACAGATCGAGACTGTAAAATCACTGAGTTTTTCACAAAGTGTGATGACTACCAGCTGTTCCTGCTGACAAAATTCTACTGGGACAGACTAGAACAGGCGATTGAAGAAGTGGTGGATGGAGTCAGCTCGTTGTTAACATACGGGCGGCATTTCAGTGGACAAGAACATCGGGTAAGTGGGACGGATGAAAAGTGAATTTGGATTCTTAAAGATCACTGAACTGACAGGATATCAGATCTTAGAATCATAGAATATTACAGAAGAGAAACAGAAAAAATGAATAAACTGAAAATATTTCTGTCTGAAACAGTGATACAAAGAGGTGAAAATACCCAGGGGATCTGTCAGTATCTATACAAAGGATAGGGAATGGTTCAGGTAGAATTCTTGCATGGAGTGGAAACAATGGGCAATATTTTAATGGGACTCAGAAAATGAGAGACCAGAGGCAACAGACAAAAATTTAGAGTGATGGTCATGAGTTGATTGATTGGAAAGCTACTTCAAAGAAATTAGACGGACGGGGATAAAGCAGAAAACTACAGACCATCATCGACCTAACATTGATGGTGGGTACATTTTTGGAAACCATTATCAGGAACATAATAAAGTTTCATCTGGAAAGGCATGGATTAATAAAGGAGAATCAGCGTGCACTTGTTAAAGACAACTCATGTCTGACTAACTTTGATGAATTTCTTTGATACTGTTAGAGAGAAGGTTGATAAAGGTTGTGTAGTAGATGTTGTATATGTGGATTTTCAGAAGGCTTTCGACAAGGTGCCAAACAGTAGGCATACTAATACGATGGAATCCCATGGAATAAAGTGGAATGAATAGAAAATTGGCTCGTTGACAGGCAGCAAAGTGTGGTGGTGGATGGATTTTTTTTCAGGCTGAGAGATGGTTTGCAGTGCTGTTCCCCATGTGGTTAGTTTTGGATCCATTACTCTTCAGCATTTTAAAAGACCTGGACTCAGGATTAGGAAGCAGAATTTCAGTTTGCAGATGATAAAAAACTTGGCAAAGTAATAAATATTGATGAGGATAGTTATAGGTTTCAGGAAGACATGGACGTGATGGTGAAATGAGCTGATGCGTGACTGAGTTTTCAATGTGGAGAAGTACGAAGTGATGCTCTTTGGGAGGATGAATATGGATAGACAGTATATTGCAAATGGCCCAATTCTGAAAAGTGTAAATGAGCAGAAGGACTGTGTGTCCAAATACACACATTCTTAAAGGTGGTAAGGCAAATTGATAAGGTGATTAAAAAGCGTAACAGTTACTTGTGCTTATAAATTGTGGAAGAGAATATAAAAGCAAAGAGGTCATTGTAGAACTTTGTAACTGACTGGGGTTAGGCCTTGGTTGGCATATCATGGAAAATTCTGATCGTCACACTTCAGGAAAGATGTAAAGGCCTTAGAAAGGGTACAGAAAGATTTACCATGATGTTATCCAAGATGAGGGACTAGAGTTATAAGGAGAGGTTGGAAAACTATGACTGTTCTTCTTGGAATAGAGAAGATTGAGAGGTGACCTAATCGTGGTTTCAAGGTGATTGGTTTTGATAGGATAGCTGGAGAGTTTGCTGTGTGGGTTGTTAATGAGAGCTCAGAGATTCAAAATCAATGACAAGAGATCTAGCGGGGAGATATGCTGATTTTTTTTTCAGTCAAGAGTTTTCTGGATCTCGGATGTTACACCAGAAAAAGTGACAGAAGCGGATTCCATAAATAATTTTCAAAGGGAGTTGGATAGTTTTGTGAGAATAGGGAACTGATAGGGTTATGAACAAAAAGTGGGAATGTGGAACTGCTCTTTCAAAGAGGCAATGCAGGTAAGACAGACTGAATTGTCACCTCCTGTGCTGTTAGTTGCTGTTATTCTATTTTATCATCTGTGGAGTAAATGAGAGAAAAGGAACAACAAAAATATTAAATTGTATGAGAGCCAAATAAGCAAACTAACCAAACAAAAACAAATTCTGGGGATTGAAAACTGTTCCTGTACAGGTTTTCTTCTCTCATACATTACCAGGAGTCAATTTCAACTTGGATAGAGGCATAGTACTGGAAGTAGACCTTACAGGGAGCATCACTCCTTGAAGATACTTTAAGAAATGCATGAAAACAGCCTGCTGCCAGTTATCTTTAATGGAATTAGAACCATGTAGACATGAAGATCAGACAAGGTGTATAATTGGCGGTCGATCATACACCACCGGTCCAAGTTGAAAATCTAGAGAACTGAACCTCATCCTAACTTCCTGTTCACAATCCATTTCCATTAATAACCCACCAATCGAATCACAACCTCCTGTGCCCTACTTGCAGAGGTGGGATCAACTTCTAAAGAGAGTGGCAACAGGAATTTGGTACGTTGTGTGTGAAAAGTATTACTACTATGTTGCTATCAATCTGATAGTTAACATAATTTTCTTACTTTATACATTTACTTTAAAACTGCAAGCCAGAGTTATTTAACAGTCAGTTATGTACCTGACTAGATGCTAATTATTGTCATTAAGTGTTGATTGACTGGTTGTAACTCAGGCATTTCTAAAAGGTATATATTAGAGGGATATCTAATACAGTGGGAACACACAGAGCTGTGTACACAGAGCTGGGAGAATCTACTAAACGGAGTGGCAGTAGGGATTTGGTGAAATTGGAAATGCGGTGCTTTCAAGAAAGGGGCAACATTAAATAATCACCCTGGAGGAAATAGTAAAAATAATGTCAAAATCAACACACAGAGAAGCTGCAGAACCTGAGGAAATTAAGTTAAATATATAGTTAAGTATCTAGATATCATTTTGTGTGTTTAGTATCATTACTGGTTAATGTTAAGCCTGAGTGAACAAAGATGTAATAGTAGTGCAGTTAAGTGGAAGTAATAGGAAAACCTACTAAGTAATTAAATTCTAACTGCTTTTCGACATATTAATACCTGACAGACAGCTAAGTAATTAATCACTGTAACTAATTACTAATTTATTTAACATCACGCTAAATCCATCTTTTTAATAAAATTAGATTTCAAGTGACCAATTAGTTCAAGAAATTCTTTTCTTTCTTTCTTTTGGGCCTCCTTATCTCGAGAGACAATGGATACGCGCCTGGAGGTGGTCAGTGGTTTGTGAAGCAGCGCCTGGAGTGGCTATAAAGGCCAATTCTGGAGTGACAGGCTCTTCCACAGGTGCTGCAGAGAAATTTGTTTGTCGGGGCTGTTGCACAGTTGGCTCTCCCCTTGCGCCTGTGTCTTTTTTCCTGCCAACTACTAAGTCTCTTCGACTCGCCACAATTTAGCCCTGTCTTTATGGCTGCCCGCCAGCTCTGGCGAATGCTGGCAACTGACTCCCACGACTTGTGATCAATGTCACACGATTTCATGTTGCGTTTGCAGACGTCTTTATAGCGGAGACATGGACGGCCAGTGGGTCTGATACCAGTGGCGAGCTCGCTGTACAACGTGTCTTTGGGGATCCTGCCATCTTCCATGCGGCTCACATGGCCAAGCCATCTCAAGGGCTGCTGACTCAGTAGTGTGTATAAGCTGGGGGTGTTGGCCGCTTCAAGGACTTCTGTGTTGGAGATATAGTCCTGCCACCTGATGCCAAGTATTCTCCGAAGGCAGCGAAGATGGAATTAATTGAGATGTCGCTCTTGGCTGGCATACGTTGTCCAGGCCTCGCTGCCGTAGAGCAAGGTACTGAGGACACAGGCCTGATACACTCGGACTTTTGTGTTCCGTGTCAGTGCGCCATTTTCCCACACTCTCTTGGCCAGTCTGGACATAGCAGTGGAAGCCTTACCCATGCGCTTGTTGATTTCTGCATCTAGAGACAGGTTACTGGTGATAGTTGAGCCTAGGTAGGTGAACTCTTGAACCACTTCCAGAGCGTGGTCGCCAATATTGATGGATGGAGCATTTCTGACGTCCTGCCCCATGATGTTCGTTTTCTTGAGGCTGATGGTTAGGCCAAATTCATTGCAGGCAGCCGCAAACCTGTCGATGAGACTCTGCAGGCACTCTTCAGTGTGAGATGTTAAAGCAGCATCGTCAGCAAAGAGGAGTTCTCTGATGAGGGCTTTCCGTACTTTGGACTTCGCTCTTAGACGGGCAAGGTTGAACAACCTGCCCCCTGATCTTGTGTGGAGGAAAATTCCTTCTTCAGAGGATTTGAACGCATGTGAAAGCAGCAGGGAGAAGAAAATCCCAAAAAGTGTGGGTGCGAGAACACAGCCCTGTTTCACACCACTCAGGATAGGAAAGGGCTCTGATGAGGAGCCACCATGTTGAATTGTGCCTTTCATATTGTCATGGAATGAGGTGATGATACTTAGTAGCTTTGGTGGACATCCGATCTTTTCTAGTAGTCTGAAGAGACCACGTCTGCTGACGAGGTCAAAGGCTTTGGTGAGATCAATGAAAGCAATGTTGAGGGGCATCTGTTGTTCACGGCATTTCTCCTGTATCTGACGAAGGGAGAACAGCATGTCAATGGTCGATCTCTCTGCACGAAAGCCACACTGTGCCTCAGTTCAAGAAATAAACACCAGATAACCAATCAATGAGTTAATAAATTAGTAATGATGTAGCAGTGCAGGCAGTGTGGCTGGACTGCAATAGGTTGGGGTTTATTGACAACAGGACTGTCCCAGACCACAGCATCTGCAAGAAATGTTTCTGCTTCGAGACACTGACTCACAGTTGTTGAGCTGGAGTCCAAGCTAGAGACACTCCGACACATAAGGGAGAACATAAGAGTATAAGAAATACAAACAGGAGTATGTCTTATGGCCCATAGAATCATTCCGCCATTCAGTAAGGTAATAGCTGAACTTCTACATCAATTCCACTTTCCTACTGGAGCCCTATATCTCTTGATTCCATTTGTGCCTGAAAATTTATCTATCTCAATCTTGAATATACTCATCTACTGAGCGTCCACTGCCTTACGGGGCAGAGAATTTCAAAGATTCACAACACTCTGAGTAAAGATATTACTCCCCATCTCTCCTAAATGGCTGAACCCTTACCCTGATACTATGACCCCTTGTTCCAGACCATCCAGTCAGGTAATACATCCTGTCAACATCTACCCTGTGAAGCCCATTAAGAATTTTAAATGTTTCAATGAGATCACCACTATTCTTCGAAACTCCAGAGAATTGTGCCCAAGGAGGAGGAATTACTAGGCAAATTCCTCCAGAGTACAGTGACATACCAGAGTCAAATATCGGGCAGAAGAGAAGAATGTAACAGTGAGTCATTCTGGTATCAGGAACATAGGAGAGATTGTGAAGGAGTTCCAGCCGACACTGTTCCATTCCAGCAGGTACCAAGAACTCGACATTCATAGGAATAAGGAGAAAGACTGGAAAGGAGAGTGAGAATCGTAACCAAAGTACCCATGGACCAGATGGTAGTGCAAGAGGAGGAGGTGCAGACTAGAAAGATTGTAGTTATAGGGAATTTTATAACTAGAGGGATCGACAGTCCGTCTGTCAGTAGTAATGATTGAGAATCCAAACAATGTGTTGCCTACTGGATGCCAGGGTAAGGGAGATCTTGAAATGGCCGGAAAAAAGATTTGGAAAGATGGGGGAAGTTCAGTCGTTCCGTTCCTTGTTGGAACCAAGGACACAGGAGAAACTGAGGAAGAGGTTCTGCTAAGGGACTATCAGGAGTTGGGAGCTAAATTGAAAAACAGGACATCACCTGAAATAATCTTGGGATTATTACTCAGTCATATACAAATTGGCAGAGGGACAAAGAGATTAAGGGACAAAGGCTGCAATCTCTGGATTAGTCCCTGTGCCACGTGCTAATGAGTATAGGAGGATAGAGCAGATGAATACGTGGCTGACGAGATGGTGCAAGAGGGAGGGCTTTAGTTTCCTGGATCACTGGATCTGTTTCTGGCAAAGGTGGGACCTCTACAAGTTGGACGGATTGCACCTGAACCGGAACGGGACCAACATCCTTGCAGGGAGGTTTGCTAGTGCTGTTGGGGGGCGGGGGGAGGGGGGAGGTGGTGGTGGTTTAAACTAATTGGCAGGGGGATGGGATACAGAGTGGAGGTACAGTGGGGGGTGATGCACAGTCAAATATAGAAGAGCAACTGAATCATTCTGGAAGGCAGAGCAAATATAGACCTGTTAAGGCACAGATGAAAAATGCAAGACTGAATTGCATCTATTTTAATGCAAGGAGCCTTACTAGTAAGGCAGATGAATTGAGGGTGTTGATTTGCACATGGGATTATGATACTATTGCTATCACAGAGACATGGTTGAGGGAGTGGCAGGACTGGCAGGGTATAAAATCTTCAGACATGACATGGGAGGGGGTAAAAGAGGAGGTGGCATTGCACTGTTGATCAAGGAGTCAATTACTGCAGGAAGGAGGGATGATATCTTAAGAAGGTTCCTCAAATGAGGCCACATGGGTAGAACTTGAAAACAAAAAGGGGGCAATCGCATGGCTGGGAGTGTACTACAGGTCTCCAAACAGTCAGGGAGAGATAGAGGAGCAGATATGTAGGCAAATCTCAGAGAGGTGTAAAAGTGATAAGGTAATAATAGTAGGGATTTCAACTTCCCCAATATCAACTGGGATAGTCTCAGTGCAAAAAGCTTAGAGGGGGCAGAATTCGTAAAATGCATACAGGAGAGCTTTTTGAGTCAGTATGTAGAAAGTCCTACAAGACAAGGGGAAGTACTGGACCTAATCCAAGGGAATGAAGCTGGACAAGTGGTAGAAATGCCAGTGGGGGAGCATTTCGGCGATAGTGACTATAACTCTGTAAGATTTAAGGTAGTTATGGAAAAGGACAAAGATGGACCAGAAATAAAGGTACTGAATTGGGGGAAGGCCGATTTCAATATGATTAAACAGGATCTGGCCAAAGTGGACTAGGAGCAGCGACTTGTTGGAAAGTCTACATCAGACTAGTGGGAGTCAGTCAAAGAGGAATTAGTGAGAGTACAGACCCATTAAGGTGAAGGGTAGGACCAACAAGTCCAGGGAACCCTGGTTGTCAATGGATATAAAGGATTGGATTAGAAAAAAAAGGAGGCTTATGGCAGATTTGGAGTGCTGAAAGCAGCGGAGGCACTAGAGGAGTATAGAAAGTGCGGGGGAGGGGGGGGGACTTAAAACAGTAATTAGGAGAGCTAAGAGGGGGCATGGAAAAATACTGGCAGGCAAGATAAAGGAAAATCCTAAGGCATTTTATAAGTATATTAAGGGCAAGAGGGTAACTGGGGAAAGAGTAAGGCCCATTAGGGACCAAAGTGGCAATCTGTGTGTGGAGCCGGAGGACATGGGTGAGGTTTAAAATGATTACTTTTCATCTGTGTTCACTATGGAGAAGGAAGATGTAGATGTAGAGATCAGGGAGGGGGATTGTGATATACTTCAACATATTAGCATTGAAAGGGAGGAAGTATTAGCTGTTTTAGCAGGCTTAAAAGTGGATAAATCCCCAGGCTCAGATGAGATGTATCCCAGGCTGTTATCTGAGGCATGGAAGAGATAGGAGGGGCTCTTGACACAAATTTTCAAATCCTCTGTGGCCACAGGAGAGGTACCAGAGGGCTGGAGGACGGTAAATGTGGTACCATTATTCAAGAAGGGTAGTAGGGATAAACCAGGTAATTACAGGCTGGTGAGTCGAACATCAGTGGTTGGGAAACTATTGGAAAAAAATTCTATGGGACAGGATTAATCTCCACTTGGTGAGGCAGGGATTAATCAGGGATAGTTAGCATGGGTTTGTCAGAGGGAGATTGTGTCTAACTAACTTGATTGAATTTTTCGAGGTGGTGACAAGATGTGTAGATGAGAGTAAAGCAGTAGATGTAGTAGACATGGACTTCAGTAAGGCTTTTGATAAGGTCCCGCATGGGAGATTGGTTATCCGGGGCAGTTTGGTAAATTGGATGCAAAATTGGCTTAGTGGCAGGAAACAGAGGGTAATGGTCGAGGGTTATTTTTGCGAGTGGATGCCTGTGACCAGTGGTGTACCACAGGGATCGGTGCTGGGACCTTTGCTGTTTGCAGTGTACATTAATGATTTAGATGTGAATATAGGAGGTATGATCAGTAAGTTCACACATGACATGAAAATTGGTGGTGTCGTAAATAGTAAGGAGGAAAGCCTTAGATTACAGGACGATATAGATGGGCTGGTAAAATGGGCGGAGCAGTGGCAAATGGAATTGAATCCTGAGAAGTGTGAGGTGATGCATTTTGGGAGGACTAACAAGGCAAGGGAATATATAATGGATGGTAGGACCCAAGGAAGTACAGAAGGTCACAGAGACCTTGGTGTACTTGTCCATAGATCACTGAATGCAACAGGTAGATAAGGTGGTTAGGAAGGCAGATGGGATACTTGCCTTTATTGGCCGAGGCATAGAATACAAGAGCAGGGAGGTTATTATGGAGCTGTATAAAACGCTAGTTAGGCCACAGCTGGAGTACTGTGTACAGTTCTGGCACCACACGATAGGAAGGATGTGATTGCACTGGAGAGGGTGCAGAGGAGCTTCACCAGGATGTTGCCTGGGCCGGAGCATTTCAGCTATGAAGAGACTGAAAAGGCTCGGTTTGTTCTCCTTAGAGCAGATGAGGCTGAGGGGGGACATGACTGAGGTATACAAAATTATGAGGGGCGTTGATAGGTTAGATAGGAAGAAACTTTTTTTCCCTTAGCGGAGGGCTTAATAACCAGGGGGCATAGATTTAAGATAAGGGGCAGGAGGTTTAGAGGGGATTTGAGGAAATATTTTTTCACCCAGAGGCTGTTTGGAATCTGGAACACACTGCCTGAAGAGGTGGTAGAGGCCGGAACCCTCACAACATTTAAAAAGTATTGAAATGAGCACTTGAAATGCCATAGCATACAAGGCTGTGGGCCAAATGCTGGAAAATGGGATTAGAATATTCGGTGCTTGATGGCTGGCACAGATACGATAGGCCGAAGGGCCAGTTTCTGTATAATTCTATGATTCTGTAACTATTAGAAAAGTCAACAGGTGGCTAAAAATGTCCTGTGGAAAAAGGGGTTCAATTCCTTAAGGTACCAGCAACAATACTGGAATCGGAAGGACCTTTACGCCTAAACTAGCGCGTCCGATATGTCTTCCTCTTTTCCTCAACTGAAGAATCCCCTGCCCCACCAACCGTAGTGGACAGGGCCCACAACTGTGTCCGATCTGTTTCATGCACTTTTGCTCTCACCCCTTCCATTAAAGGCCTGCTACCCGACTCGAACCCGATGAGACCCGACAATGTGTCGGGTTTGGGTTGGGTCAGGTCAGGCCCCTCTTCCGGGTCTGGCTTTCGGTCTCGGGTCAGGTCGGGCTGGGCCGAGTCCGGGTCGTGCTCGGGTTGGGTCAGGCTGGATACACAAAGTAAATGCTCTGCCAGTAAGTATTAAAATTAAAAAACTTAGCTGAGCTGGGTGTCCAGGACGAAACTGAGTCTACGCAGTGAGCGAGTGACGTCGCTGTGACGTCATCATGCATGCGCTGCAGCTTCGTGGAGCTTCCCAGTCGGATGGTAAGTGAAGGGATGTTCGGGTCAGGCTCAGGCCGGGACGAAATTAGAGGGACTCGGGCCGGGTCGGGCTCGGGTCTGCTGTGGATTGGTCGGGTTCGGGTCGGGTTCTGTTTCCCGACCTGAGCAGGCCTTTACCTTCTATTCCCCCCCAGAACTACAACAGGGTTCCCCTTGTCCTCACCTTCCACCCCACCAGCCTCTGTATTCAACAGATCATCCTCTGCCATCTGCAGCATGATACCACCACCAAATACATCTGCTCCTCTCTCCTTTCAGCATTCCGAAGGGACCATTCCCTCCATAACACCCTGGTCCACTCCTCAGTCACCCCAACACCTCCCCCATTCCTACAGTACCTTTCCATGCAAGTTCAGGATGCAGCACCTGCCCTTTTACCTCCTCCCTTCTCACCATCCAAGGCCCCAAACACTTCTTCCAAGTGAAACAGCAATTTACTGGTACTTCTGCTCTACACTGGGGAGGCCAAACACGGATTGGGTGACACATTGAGGAATACCTCCGTTCAGTCCACAAGCATGATCCTGAGCTTCCAGTCAACCTGCCATTTTAATTCTCTACTTTGTTCCCACTCTGACCTTTCTGTCCATCGAGTGTTCCAATGAAGCTCAACGTAAGCTCGAGAAACAGCACTCATCTTTCGATTGGACACTTTATAATCTTCCAAACTCAACATGAAGTTCAATAAGTTTAGATCGTAAACCTCTGCCTGCATTTTGTTTTTTGTTGCTTTTTTCCCCTCTTTTTTAATTCCTTGACAGTGCGTTTAGACGTCTGCTATCCGGTCATTTGCACCTCATCCAGACACATCATTTGTTTCTTGACTTATCCCATTATGATTCGCTTCAGCTTTGCATCGTGAAACCTTTTGGTCATTGAATCTCTCCTGCCCTCCACCCTAACACTGACCTGCACTTTTGCTCTTCTTACCCGCCCCCCCCCCCACCCACCCAACCCCTCCTTTCACTTGTCAAAACCTTTTCCATGTTTAACTTTGCTCAGTTCTGATGAAAGCTCACAAGCTGAAATGTTAACTCTGTTTCTCTCTCCACAATGCTCCCCGACCTGATGAGTATTTTCTGTTTTCACTCCCTCTTTGATGCCTGATAAACTTCAGCACATCCAAAATATAGAATTCCTGTCGTCCAATTTAAAGCCTTTCATAGCCTTGCTTTTCCTTATCGTTGAAACATGATCCAGCCCTACAAACCACCTGCAGGCCAAAACATAGCTGTTCCTTTTAAATCTAGCACCTTGTGCCCCCCACCTTCAACTTACCCAGTGTAGCTAAGTGTTCTGTTGTGTCTGTCTTTTACTTCACTCCTCAATATATTCATTATTCTTCTTCACAGAAATTCACTGATCTCGTGGAGAAGGGAAACAGGGCGGACAGTTCCAAGCTTATCCTAAATCTGGTGATGGAGAAAGGCTCTCGGGCTGGAAGGCTGATGTGGGAATCCTTTGTGAAAATGCGTCATGGAGTACCAAAGTTGGACAAAATACTGAAAGAAATACAGGAACTTGGTACGGTAAAATCACACACTGAATTCAACTTCAGATTCAAACACTGCAGATTTTACTATAATATTATACAGATCTGATTTCATGAAAATTGATTGACTTAAACAGGTTCTGATTCATTTGATTTGATGAAAATAACAAAACATTTATCCGAAGTACCCAGTCACCTGAAAGGTAAGTAATGAAATGCAGATTTTAAAGCATTTATTTCACTTCTGAGAATTAGAATGTTTGACTTCAGCCATCAGTTTAGAAATTATCGGAACCTGAAAAAAAGTGTAAATCCGAGGAAAAACAGGATAATAGATAATTTGGATTTATCAGTATTAATTTTTTTTGAATTTAGGGATACAGCACTGAAACAGGCCCTTCAGCCCGGCAAGTCTGTGCTGACCAACAACCAACCATTTATACTAATCCGACATTAGTCCCATATTCCCTACCACATCCCAACCATTCTCCTACCTACACTAGGGATACTTTACAATGGTCAATTTACCTATCAACCTGCAAGTCTTTTGCTGTGGGAGGAAACCAGAGCACCTAGCAGACGTCCACACAGTTACAGGGAGAATTTACAAACTCTGCACAGGCAGTACACAGAACTGAACCCAGGTCGCTGGAGTTGTGAGGCTGTAGTGCTCACCACTGCGCCACTTTGCCGCCCAATATTCTTTGAACCGTCCGTGTAAAATGCACTGACTATTTACTCAGAGTCCTTAATTGTTTGCCAACCTGCACACATTTTATTACTCAAGCTAATCCAACGTTCAATTTTAATACCCCATACACACCTGGCAGGATCCTGATACACTGTGAAACCCCATACACACCTGGCAGGATCCTGATACACTGTGAAACCCCCATACACACCTGGCAGGATCCTGATACACTGTGAAACCCCATACACACCTGGCAGAATCCTGATACACTGTGAAACCCCATTAACACCTGGCAGGATCCTGATACACTGTGAAACCCCATACACACCTGGCAGGATTCTGATACACTGTGAAACCCCAGACACACCTGGCAGGATCCTGATACACTGTGAAACCCCATACACACCTGGCAGGATCCTGATACACTGTGAAACCCCAGACACACCTGACAGGATCCTGATACATTGTGAAACCCCACACACACCTGGCAGGATCCTGATACACAGTGAAACCCCATACACACCTGGCAGGTTCCTGATACACTGTAAAACCCCATACACACCTGACAGGATCCTGATACACTGTAAAACCCCATATACACCTGGCAGGATCCTGATATACTGTGAAACCCCAGACACACCTGGCAGGATCCTGATACACTGTAAAACCCCATACACACCTGGCAGGATCCTGATACACTGTAAAACCCCAGACACACCTGGCAGGATCCTGATACACGGTGAAACCCCATACACACCTGGCAGGATCCTGATACACGGTGAAACCCCATACACACCTGGCAGGATCCTGATATACTGTGAAACCCCAGACACACCTGGCAGGATCCTGATACACGGTGAAACCCCATACACACCTGGCAGGATCCTGATACACTGTAAAACCCCATACACACCTGACAGGATCCTGATACACTGTAAAACCCCATATACACCTGGCAGGATCCTGATATACTGTGAAACCCCAGACACACCTGGCAGGATCCTGATACACTGTAAAACCCCATACACACCTGGCAGGATCCTGATACACTGTAAAACCCCAGATACACCTGGCAGGATCCTGATATACTGTGAAACCCCAGACACACCTGGCAGGATCCTGATACACGGTGAAACCCCATACACACCTGGCAGGATCCTGATACACTGTGAAACCCCACACACACCTGGCAGGATCCTGACACACTGTGAAATCCCATACACACCTGACAGGATCCTGATACACTGTGAAACCCCATACACACCTGGCAGGATCCTGATACACTGTGAAATCCCATGCACACCTGGCAGGATCCTGATACACTGTGAAACCCCATACACACCTGGCAGGATCCTGATACACTGTGAAACCCCATACACACCTGGCAGGATCCTGATACACTGTGAAACCCCATACACACCTGGCAGGATCCTGATACACTGTGAAACCCCATACACACCTGGCAGGATCCTGATACACTGTGAAACCCCATACACACCTGGCAGGATCCTGATACACTGTGAAACCCCAGACACACCTGGCAGGATCCTGATACACTGTGAAACCCCATACACACCTGGCAGGATCCTGATACACTGTGAAACCCCATATACACCTGGCAGGATCCTGATATACTGTGAAACCCCAGACACACCTGGCAGGATCCTGATACACTTTGAAACCCCAGACACACCTGGCAGGATCCTGATACACTGTGAAACCCCATACACACCTGGCAGGATCCTGATACACTGTGAAACCCCATACACACCTGGCAGGATCCTGATACACTGTGAAACCGCATACACACCTGGCAGGATCCTGATACACTGTGAAACCGCATACACACCTGGCAGGATCCTGATACACTGTGAAACCGCATACACACCAGGCAGGATCCTGATACACTGTGAAACCCAAGACACACCTGACAGGATCCTGATACACTGTGAAACCGCATACACACCAGGCAGGATCCTGATACACTGTGAAACCCCAGACACACCTGACAGGATCCTGATACACTGTGAAACCCCATACACACCTGGCAGGATCCTGATACACTGTGAAACCCCATACACACCTGGCAGGATCCTGATACACTGTGAAACCGCATACACACCTGGCAGGATCCTGATACACTGTAAAACCCCATATACACCTGGCAGGATCCTGATACACTGTGAAACCCCATACACACCTGGCAGGATCCTGATACACTGTGAAACCCCATACACACCTGGCAGGATCCTGACACACTGTGAAATCCCATACACACCTGACAGGATCCTGATACACTGTGAAACCCCATACACACCTGGCAGGATCCTGATACACTGTGAAACCCCATGCACACCTGGCAGGATCCTGATACACTGTGAAACCCCATACACACCTGGCAGGATCCTGATACACTGTGAAACCCCATACACACCTGGCAGGATCCTGATACACTGTGAAACCCCATACACACCTGGCAGGATCCTGATACACTGTGAAACCCCATACACACCTGGCAGGATCCTGATACACTGTGAAACCCCAGACACACCTGGCAGGATCCTGATACACTGTGAAACCCCATACACACCTGGCAGGATCCTGATACACTGTGAAACCCCATACACACCTGGCAGGATCCTGATACACTGTGAAACCCCATATACACCTGGCAGGATCCTGATATACTGTGAAACCCCAGACACACCTGGCAGGATCCTGATACACTTTGAAACCCCAGACACACCTGGCAGGATCCTGATACACTGTGAAACCCCATACACACCTGGCAGGATCCTGATACACTGTGAAACCCCATACACACCTGGCAGGATCCTGATACACTGTGAAACCGCATACACACCTGGCAGGATCCTGATACACTGTGAAACCGCATATACACCTGGCAGGATCCTGATACACTGTGAAACCGCATACACACCAGGCAGGATCCTGATACACTGTGAAACCCCAGACACACCTGACAGGATCCTGATACACTGTGAAACCGCATACACACCTGGCATAATAGTGGTGGTTTGATGCAACTGAGTGGCTTGCTCGGCCACTTAAGAGGGCAGTTAAGAGTGAAATGTATTGCTGTGGGTCTGAGTCATTGAATTGCTAAGGACAGTAGATTTCCTTCCCTCTGGACACTGATGAAGCATTTGGGTTTCTTTTTACAGCAATTCGATAGTTTTATTGTCAAATATTACTTGTGATACTTATGTTTTATTCCAATTTTTAAAAAATTATCTGAACTTTAAATCCCCAGCTGGAATCGTTTTATATTAATTCATATCTCCAGATCACTACTTCACGCATCTGGATTTCAATCCAGCCGCATAACCACGATGCTACTGTACTCAAAACAGACAGACCATAATATCGGAACATAGGAGCAGGAGTAGGCCATTCAGCCCATCGAGCCTGTCGCGCCATTCAATATGATCATGACTGATCATCCACTTCAATACCTTTTTCTCACACCAGCCTCATATCCCCTTATGTCATTTGTATTTAGAAATCTGTCAATCTCTGCTTTAAACATACTTAATGACTGAGCTTCCACAGCCCTCTGGGGTACAGAATTCAAAAGATTTACAACACTCTGAATCAAGAAATTTCACCTCATCTCTGTCCTCACTTTGAAATTGTGTCCCCTGGTTCTAGACTCGCCAACCAGGGGAAACATCTTAGCTGCATCTATCCTGTCTATCCCTTTAAGTATTTTGTAGTGAGATCACCTCTCATTCTTTGGAATTCCAGGGAATGCAGGCCCAGTTTCCCCAATCACTCTTCATAGGACAGTCCTGCCATCCTGGGAACAAGTCTGGTGAATCTTCGTTGCATTCCCTCTACAGCAAAAATATCCTTCCTAAGGTGAGGGGACCAAAACTGCAAACAGTACTCCAAGTGTGGTCTAACCAAGGTTCTATACAATTGAGTACTCCTGTACTCAAATCCCCTTGCGATAAAGTCTAACATTCCATTAGCCTTCCTAATTGCTTGTTGCACCGACATATTAGCTTTCAGTGACTTATTGACAAGGATATCCAGGTTCCCTTGTTCATCTACCCTTCCTAATCTCTTACCATTTAAGAAATACCCTGCTCATTTGTTCTTCCTACCAAAGTGGATAACCTCACAATTTTCCACATTATATTTCATCTGCCATGTCCATCATGCCCACTCACTAAGTCTATCCAAATACCCTTGAAGCAACTTTGTATCTTCCTCACAACACACATTCCCACCTAGTTTTGTGTCATCTGTGAACTTGGAAATACTACATTTGGTCCCCACATCCAAATCATTGATGTATATTGTGAACAGCTGGGGCCCAAGTATTGATCCCTGAGGTATCCCACTAGTCACAGCCTGCCAATGCGAGAATGGCCCGTTTATTCCTACTCTCTGCTTTCTGCCTGTTCACCAATCCTTAATCCATGCCAGTATATTACCTCCAATCCCATGTGCTTTAATTTTGCTAACCAATCTCCAGTGGGGGACTTTATCAAAAGCCTTCTGAAAATCCAAGTATTCCATATCCACTGACTCCCCTTCATCAATTTTGTTCGTAACATCTTCAAAAAACACCAACAGGTTCGTGAAACATGATTTCCCATTCATAAGTCGAAATGTTGACTGTGCCCAATTAGATCATTATTATCCAAGTGACCATTTATCACATCCTTTAGAAGAGATTCTAGCATTTTCCCAATGATTGACGTAAGGCCAACAAGTCTGTAATTCCCTGTTTTCTCTCTCCCTCCCTTCTTAAATATTGGGTTGACATTTGTGACCTTCCAATCTGCAAGAACCGCTCCAGAATCTATAGAATTTTGAAAGATGATCAATGCATCCACTATCTCCATAGCTACCTCTTTCAACACTCTGGGATGTAGAATATCAGGTCCTGGGAACTTATCAACCTTCAGCCCCATTAATTTCTCCAATACAACTTTCTTACTAATACTAATTTCCTTTAGATCCTCTTCCCCTGCTCTCCGCTCCCCTCCCCCCCCCCCCCCCCCCCCCTCAATCGTTTGGATCTCTAATTCTGGGAGATTTCTTGTATCTTCCTCAGTGAAGACAGACACAAAGTCATCATTTAGCTTCTCTGCCATTTCTCTATTCCCCATTATAAATTCTCCTGACTCTGCCTGTAATGGACCCACATTTGTCTTAGCCAAACGTTTCCTTTTTACATACCTGTAGAAACTTTTACAGCTTGTTTTTATATTTTCCGCTAGCTTACATTCATAATCTATTCTTCCTTTCTTTATCAGTTTCTTGGTTCTCCTTTGCTGTATTCCAAAATCCTCCCAATTCTCAGGTTTGCTACTATCTATCTATTTCAGGCAACTTTGTAGGCCTTTTCTTTTTTTTAGATTAGAGATACAGCACTGAAACAGGCCCTTCGGCCCACCGAGTCTGTGCCGACCATCAACCACCCATTTATACTAATCCTACACTAATCCCATATTCCTACCAAACATCCCCACCTGTCCCTATATTTCCCTACCACCTACCTATACTAGTGACAATTTATAATGGCCAATTTACCTACCAACCTGCAAGTCTTTTGGCTTGTGGGAGGAAACCGGAGCACCCGGAGAAAACCCACGCAGACACAGGGAGAACTTGCAAACTCCACACAGGCAGTACCCAGAATCGAACCCGGGTCCCTGGAGCTGTGAGGCTGCGGTGCTATCCTTAAATTCCTTTGTTATCCACGGTTGATTGCCTTTACTTTTGGGGTTTTTGTGCCTTGAAGGAATGTATAGTTGCTGTAAACTATAAAAACCTTGCATTTATATCGAGCTTTTCACGACCCCTGGACGTCCCAAAGTGCTTTCTTGCCAATGAAGTACTTTTGAAATGCAGTCACTTTTGTAATGTGGGAAACTCAGCAGTCAACCTGCACACACAAAACTCCCATAAACATCATCGAGTCATAACCACACAGAGTGAGTCCATTTGGCCCATCGAGTCCATGCTGGCTCTTTGTAGAGGAATCCAATCAGTCCCGTTCCCCGGCCCTATCACCGCAGTTTATATCCCTCAAGTGACCACCCAATTTCCTTTTGAAATCGTTGATCATCTCTGCTTCCGCCACCTTCGTAGGCAGCGAGTTTCAGGTCATTACCACTCGCTGAGTGTAAAAGTTTTTCCTCACATTTCCCCTGCATCTCCTGCCTAAAACATTAAAGATCAGCACATGGTCTTGGAGACAATCAGCTAATGGGAAAAGCTTTTCTCTGTCTACCTTCTCCAAACCTGTCTATCAAATCTCCCCTCAATCTCCTTTGCTCCAAGGAGAACAACCCCAGCTTCTCCAACCTGACCTTGTCGCTAAAATCCCTCATCCCTGGACCGATTGTGGTAAATCTCCTCTGCATCATTCCTGGGATGGCGGGATTGTCTTATGCGGAGAGATCGAGGAAACTGGGCCTGTATTCACAGAATCACAGAATAATACTGTGCAGAAGAGGCCCTTCGGCCATCGAGTCTGCACCGATGCATTGAAGACACCTGACCTGTCTACCTAATCCCATTTACCAGCACTTGGCCCATAGCCTTGAATGTTATGATGTGCCAACTGCTCATCCAAGTACTTTTTAAAGGATGTGAGGCAACCCGCCTCTACCGCCCCCCAGGCAGTGCTTTCCAGACTGTCGCCACCCTCTGGGTGAAAAAGTTCTTCCTCAAATCCCCCTTAAACCTCCTGCCCCTCACCTTAAACTTGTGTCCCCTCGTAACTGACCCTTCAACTAAGGGGAACAGCTGCTCCCTATCCACCCTGTCCATGCCCCTCATAATCTTGTACACCTCAATCAGGTCACCCCTCAGTCTTCTCTGCTCCAGCGAAAACAACCCAAGCCTATCCAACCTCTCTTCATAGCTTAAATGTTCCATCCCAGGCGACATCCTGGTGAATCGCCTCTGCACCCCCTCCAATGCAATCTCATCCTTCCTATAATGTGGCGACCAGAATTGCACACAGTACTCCAGCTGTGTTCTTACCAAAGTTCTATACAACTCCAACATAACCTCCCTGCTTTTGTAATCTATGCCTCGATTGATAAAGGCAAGTGTCCCATATGCCTTTGTCACCACCCTATTATCCTGTCCTTCTGCCTTCAGAGATATATGGACAAACACGCCAAGGTTCCTTTGTTCCACGGAACTTCCCAGTGTCAGGCCATTCATTGAATACTTCCGTGTCATATTACTCCGTCCAAAGTGTATCACCTCACACTTTTCAGCATTAAATTCCATCTGCCACTTTTCTGCCCATTTGACCATCCTGTCTATATCTTCCTGTAACCTAAGACACTCAACCTCACTGTGAACCACTCGGCCAATCTTTGTGTCATCTGCGAACTTACTGATCCTACCCCCCACATAGTCATCTATGTCATTTATATAAATGACAAACAATAGGGAACCCAGCACTGATCCCTGTGGTACGCCACTGGACACTGGCTTCCAGTCACTGTCTAGAGTTTCGAAGAATGAGAGCTGATCTCATTGAAACTTTCAAAATTCTTACAGGGTGTGACAGGGTGGATGTAGATGGGATGTTTCCCCTGGCTTTAAGTCTAAACCAGGGGACATAGTCTCAGAATAAGGGGTGGGCTATTTAAGACTGAGATGAGAAGGAATTTCTTCTCTCAGAGGGTGATGAATCTTTGGAATTCTGTATCCCAGAGGGCTGTGGAAACTCAGTCATTGAGCATGTTCAAGACAGAAATTGATGGATATCTGGTACTAATGACACCAAGGGATATGGAGATAGCGTGGGAAAGAACAAGAACAAAGAACAAAGAAAATTACAGCACAGGAACAGGCCTTTCGGCCCTCCAAGCCTGCGCCGATCTAGATCCTCTATCTAAACCTGTCGCCTATTTTCTAAGGGTCTGTATCTCTTTGCTTCCTGCCCATTCATGCATCTGTCTAGATACATCTTAAAAGACGCTATCATGCCCGCGTCTACCACCTCCGCTGGCAACGCGTTCCAGGCACCCACCACCCTCTGTGTAAAGAACTTTCCACGAATATCCCCCCTAAACTTTTCCCCTCTCACTTTGAACTCGTGACCCCTAGTAATCGAATCCCCCACTCTGGGAAAAGCTTCTTGCTATCCAACCTGTCGAGACCTCTCATGATTTTGTACACCTCAATCAGGTCCCCTCTCAACCTCCGTCTTTCTAATGAAAATAATCCTAATCTACTCAACCTCTCTTCATAGCTAGCACCCTCCATACCAGGCAACATCCTGGTGAACGTCCTCTGCACCCTCTCCAAAGCATCTACAGCCTGCACTCATTAGATCAGCCATGATCTAATTGAATGATGGAGCAGGCTCAATGGGCTGAATGGCCTACTCCTGCTCCTATGTTATTTCAAGGACCCTGACGTCCTTCCTAAAGTGTGGGTGACCAGAACTGGGTGCAATACTCAAGTTGTAGCATCACCAGAGCTTTATAATAGTTGAGTATGATTTCCCTACTTTTGTATTCAGTACCTCTATTTATGAACCCAGGATCGGGCATGCTTTGCAATGTGATAATAACCAGATTATCTGCTTTTGTGATGTAGACTGAAGGGGTAAATGTTGGCCAGGACACTGGCAATAACTCCCCAGGCATACCTCCCCTGGTCGTCTTTGAAATAGTGCCATGGGAAGTTGCACATTCACGTGAGGGAAAAGGAGCATTGGTTTAATGTTTCAGCATAAAAACAGCACCTCTGGCAGTGCAGCACTCCTTCAGTACTGCATTGGAGTATCAGCCTTGATTTTTATTCTCCGGTTTCTGGAGTGGGACTTAAACCCGCAACCTTCTGACTCACAGGATGTGAGCTACCAACTGAGACACTGCTGACACCATTCAGTATTGACCTGGGCACCAGATATAACCAGCCCAGTCGACCCTGCAAAGTGCTTCTCACTGACATCTGGGGAATTGTGCCAAAATTGGGAGACTGTCCCACAGGCTCGTCAAACTACAGCCTGAAATAGTCATAGTTACATCATCATATATCTCAGCCAATGGTCCAGATTCCTCCTTCACAATCACTGGATATGTCCAGTCCCACCGACAGGACAGACCCATCACAGATGGTGGCACAGTGGTACACAGTCAGGAGAGAGTGGCCCTGGGAGTTCTCAACATTGACTCCAGATCCCTTGAATTTGCATGGCATCAAGTCACATACAGACAAGGAAATATCCTGCTGATTACCACCTACCGCCCTCCCTCAGCTGATGAATTACTATTCGTTCATGTTGAACACCACTCAGAAGAAACACTGAGAAGAGATGGCACAGAATATACGCTGAATGGGGCACACAATCCTTGTGGAGTAAATCCCATCTTCACACTGAGGATCTCTCCATCATTTGGTTTCTGGCAACTACCATACTGTTAAATGGGATAGTTTCACAGCAGATCTAACAACACAAATCTGGGCATCCATGAGGCACTGTGTACCATCAGCAGCAGCAGAATTGTATTCCATCAAAATCAGTTACCTTGTGGCCTGACATATTTCTCACTCTACCGTTACTGTTGTGCCAGGGGTTCAACCCTAGTTCAACGATGAGTGGAGGACAGCATTGCAGGATCAGCACCAGGCATAGCTGAACATTAGGTGCCAACCCGGTAATGTAATTACACAGGGCTACATGCATTATAAACAGCAGAAGCAGCAGTGCTATAGACAGCTAAGCAATCCCACAACCAATGTATCAAATCAATGCTTAGCAGTCCTGTACATTTTTTTATGCGTTCATGGGATCTGAGCATTGCTGGCAAGGCCCACATTTGTTGCCCATCCTAATTGCTTTTGAGAAGATGGTGGTGAGCTGCCTTGAACTGCTGAAGTCTGTCTGGTGTAGGTACACCCACACTGCTGTTAGGAAGGGAGTTCCAGGTTTTTGACCCAGTGACAGTGAAGGATCAGCAATACAGATCCAAGTCAGGATGCTGAGAGACTTGGAAGAGAAATTGCAGGTGGTGGTGTTCCCATTGTTACAGCCAGGTGACTGAGGCACGGCTTGTTCCCACTGTTCACTTCCCAACTGACCACAGCAAGTGATTTTGTTATTACGCTTTTAGCCCCTTGTGTTTTATTTGTCAAATAAACACACAGTGACAGGTTTTCTTGTAGGTTTAAAACAGAAGATTAACTATTTATTGAACAATTTTCATTCCCGAAATGGTCGCAACTGCACCCATGCAAACATTCACTCATACACACACACAGACAAAAGAATCAATAGAGAGGAAAAGGGTAAGTGGTTTGAAGTGAGGTAAGTGTTCAGGGTTCATGGTAAACCTGTTGAATCTTCTGAGAGGACAGTTTCTTTAAAGTTGCAGGCCTGGGTGTTTGCAGTTTTCTGGTGGTTGAGACTTCAGACTGGGGGTGGTGGTCACTTTCAGTTCTCTGCTGCACCAAGTTTAAGTGTAGAATTTGCAGCAGGGTTCCTTCTTTGGTTTTTGCTGGGCTACTTTTCATAGACCTCAGTTAGACTGCTTTTTGGTGATGTTCTTGTGATCTCTCTCTCTCTCTTTCACTCTCCATAGAGATATCTTTTTAAGGTAAAAAAATATTCACACATTAGCATCTGTTAGGAGATGCCTGGTCCCCCTCCCTGTTGTGACCACACAGTGGCCCAGAATGTGGCTACTTCACACCTCATTTGTTTCAGAAGAACACATTCAATTCAGGAATGTCTCTTGATGGTTTCAAGATGGGTGTAATTGACACCTCCTAGCCTGGAATGTATCCTCTTGTTCTTAACAGACAGTGAGACAGTTTGAATATACAGGCCAAGTCAGCCCAACTTTCAGTGGCCATTTTGCATCACACTGTCCACTTTTCAAAGGAACAGTCAGTTTTTATAATTCTTCAGTTTGCTTCTATATTTCCACCGTTGCACTTCTCGTGAGTGGTAGAGGTTGTGATTTTAGAAGGTGCTGTTGACAGAGGCTTGACTAGTTGCTGTACTGCATCTTGTATCTGGTACACACTGCTGCCACTGTGTACTGTTGGTGGAGGAGTGAATGATTACGGTGGTGAATGGGGTGCCGATCAAGTGGACTGCTTTATCATTGTGGTGTCAGGAGCCTCAGCCGATGCCAGGTGGTTTGTCTGGTTTTATACTGCTTAGACCTTTTTTATAATGATTTGATAGAACTAAGTTGCTCGCCAGGCCAGTTTAGCCAGCAGTTAACAGTCCAACACGTTGTTGCGTGTCTGGAGTCACCTAGAACCAAACTGGATAAGGACGGTGGATTTCTTTCCCTAAACGACATTAGTGAACCAGATGGATTTTCATGACAATCTGGTAGTTTTCATGATACTTGATACTAGCTTTATTCCTGAATTATTTACTTAACAGAATTTACATTCCCCAGCTGCCATGGTTGTACATAAACTCACATCTCCGGATCAGTGATCCAAGCCTCTGGCTTACTAGTCCATGTGACATAACTGTGTTACTCTACCCTTGGTGGAATGCAGAGACCTCAGAGTTTTGTCAGGCTGGAGGTGGTTACAGAGATAGTGAGGGTCCAGGCCACGGAGGGATTTGAAAACAGTGAGAATTTTTAAATTGATACGTTGCCGAACTGGGAGCCAGTGTCCAGCCAGATAAACTGCTCATTGTCTGATACAATAACAGTGGGATTACTGACAATTCACAGTATAACCCACTTGTGTCCGATGTCACATTTCCCATTTCTGCAGAAGGTAAATACTGCTGATAGTTTTAAAAGTTAATGCAATGAAATCTCTATGGTTGTATAACCAGGATCACGTGTGGATTTGTAATGAGATTTCTAATCGAACAGGGCAGGCCGGATCATGTTAACCATCAGAGGGAAAATATTACCTGTGTGGGCATCTCCATCTTCAGTAAATGTTAGAATCAAACCAGGATTTAAAACTTCTTTTCACCATTGTTCACCTTCAAGCAAAGTTTTCGTTAACTGAGTTTTAATTTACTCTACTGAAGCTGTGAATTAAATCTTGCCACATTTATTGAATAATAAAATGTTTTTCAGAAGTTGTTTTTATATCAATGCAGCTAACATTGAAAACCACTTTCTGTCTGTTCTAATTGAAGATGTTCAACAGAAACACAAGGAAACACTCCAGGTACAAACTGAAACACTGAGAGTGAACACTATCCTAATAAAGGAGAAGGTTAAGATTTTCCAGCTGGTTGATCGATACGCTGAGCTAACGGTCATTTCTACTGTTCGAGATCGGACGCTTGTAGAACATGAACTGCTGGCAAGAGGTCGAGATCATGAAGAGTGGAGAGAGAAACATCTCCGGAGAGAACTGGAAAAAATCCGAACTGATCAATTGTTCCAGAGTAGTTTTTCCTGGGGAAAATCCAAATCTGGGAGTTCAGCAGCAGTGAGCGGAGTCCCAGGGATTGGAAAAACAACAATGGTACAAAAGATTGTTTATGACTGGGCCACTGGGAAAATATACCCACACTTTCAATTTGTTTTCAGTTTTAAATTCCGGGATTTGAATACAATTAACTGTAGAATAAACCTGAGGAATCTAGTACTGGATCAGTATCCCTACTTTGGGAATGTTCTGGGAGAGCTCTGGAAGGATCCAGAGGGATTGCTGTTTATATTTGATGGTTTGGATGAATTCAAGGACACGATGGATTTTGGTGACAATCGGAGAAATACAGAACCTCAGTACATGTGCACAGATCCCGAATGCTGGTGTGAAGTGTCTGACATTGTGTACAGTTTAATTCAACACAAGCTGCTCCCAGGATGTTCAGTGTTAGTGACCAGTCGTCCCACTTCATTACATTTATTGGAAAAGGCTGAGATCAGTGTCTGGGCTGAAATCCTGGGATTTGTTGGTGATGAACGGAAGGAATATTTCAACAAGTGTTTTGAAGATCAGACGGTAGCAGCAGCTGTTTTCAAACACGTGGAGGAGAACGAGATCCTGTACACCATGTGCTACAACCCTTCCTACTGCTGGATCCTCTGTCTGTCACTGGGTTCCTTCTTTACACAAAGAGACAGGAAACAGCAGCAAGTTCCCAAGACCATCACCCAGCTATATTCCTACTATATTTACAACATTCTGAAAAACCATAGCCGAGAGATTGAAAACCCCCGTGATATGTTACTGAAGATCGGTGAGATGGCCTTCACAGGAGTCTCCAGGAAGAAGATTGTGTTTAGAAATGGAGATTTGATCGAGTACAATCTGCAACCTTCCCAGTTCCTGTCTGGATTCTTGATGGAACTTTTGGAGAGAGATGATTCTGTCCAGAGTGTGGTTTACACATTCCCACACCTCACCATCCAAGAGTTTGTAGCCGCACTTGCACAATTCCTCACTGTAGGTCGAGGGGACACCCCAAAACTCCTCAGTGAAGCTCACAGCGAGAAGGATGGGAGATTTAAGATATTTCTGCGTTTTGTTGCCGGTCTCTCCTCCCCACAGGCAGCTCGACCCCTGGAGGAGTTTCTGGGTCCATTTCCTCATCAAACAACCTGCCGAGTGATTGACTGGGTGAAGGAGAAGGTTAAAGGAGCGATTAGAAACACAAGGAGTGAAACTGGTAAAAGGAACCTCCTGAACACATTGCACTACCTGTTTGAGTCTCAGAATAAAACACTGGTTCAGGACACAGTGGGATCTGTGAACACACTTACATTTAGTAGATTGCGACTGACCCCAATTGACTGTGCGGTCCTGTCTCATATTATTGCTCTCTGTGATACCATAAAAAATCTTGATCTGGAGTTCTGCTACATTCAGTTTGGAGGATTCCAGCGGCTAGGACCCATATTGCACAAATTCCAGGAGTTGAGGTAACTGTTTATTTGTTTCTAATTGTTGGGTGAATTGTGGAACAGTCACAGATTGTGTAGTTGCTCCGTAATGAAGGGAAAGAAACAGATTCAACACAACGATGACAAATAATAAGAGGATTGTTTAATTTTACCATCAGGACTGGAAAATCTAAAATGGATCCTTGTGAACCAGCAGGGATTTTACAATCTGTATGGAATCAGTAAATACAGGTCACTGAAAGAGTCTTATAATTTAATTACAATAAATCATCATTAATAAGGCTGGACAGCAGAATGTAAATATAAAATATAAACCAGCAGTACAGAAAATTAATGTCAAATATTTTCCATGTCCACCATTTTAACTAGAAACAGGACAAAATCCCGAGTTTGAATAATTAACAGTGAGATATTTAATCCAATCCCATGCAGGATGTGTATGTCGAGGGAGACGTTTCCTGGATTGGGAGTATTGGGAAAACAGGAATTATTTTAGCTGTAAATGTTTAGAATTATTCATAGTCCTGAACATTAAGTAAAGAGTGACATTTGGGAGGTTAAACTTTTTGATAAAAAGACTCCAATCTAACGTGTTGTGGGATTTTAACCCCGGAGTACAGACACAGCCAGCGGTGGGGCCTCTTAGTAGCAGCTCCTGGGAAAAACCTGAGGCCTAAACCCGTGAATTCCCCATAATCTGTCCCCTGTGTGAGAAGCCCCAATCTGGGAGGGAACTTCCGAAAATTCCCCAGAAACAGTCGGACCAGTTCCATTTGAAATAAATGCAGCGCCAGTTTAATGGGGAATAAAGTGAGTGACTCCCCTCCCCTGTAAAATAGGAGCACAGGCACATTTAAAACTTACAATGGGACAGAATCAATTCTCCTTGTTAGACAAAATCCTGGGGAATGGATTTTACAGCAGCAGTTAGCACCATTTCACAATATAACTCACCCCAGGTATTATACAAATTGATATACTGCACAGAGTAAAAAGTACAGGAAATCACCGTTTTATCATTTAATTCAGGAGAAATCACCCCATTCCCATAAAATCCAGGATTTAAGAAGCGACAGAATGAGACCATTTTCCCCAAACATGACGAGGCTGGTCACTCAGCTCCAGGAGGGTAATTCTGATCATCAGGCAATGAGACCAGACTGAGGGACAGTTAAAGACTTCACACAGCCAGTACTGTATTACATAGGATATACAGCACAGAAACAGGCCATTCGGCCCAACCAGTCCATGCAGGCATTGATGCTGCACTCGAGCCTCCTCTTGTCTTTCCTCATCTAATTCTATCAGCATAACTCCTCTATTGTCTTCTCTCTCATCTGATTATCTAGCCTCCCCTTCAATGTATATAAACTATTCACCACAAACATCTCCTGTGGTAGCGAGTTTCACATTCACATCAGAGAGTCATTTTGCCACAGGAGGCCATTCGACCCATTGAGTCCATGCCAGCTCTCTGTATAGCAATTCAGTCAGTCCCATTCCCCCGTTCTATCTCTGTAGCCCTGCTAGTTTATTTCCCTCAAGTACGTATCGAATTTCCTTCTGAAATCATTGATCATCTCCACTTCCTCCACCCTCCTAGACAGTGAGTTCCAAGTCATGACTACTCACTGTGGAAAGTAAAGTTCTTCCTCACAAACCCCCTGTATCTCTTGCTCAAAATCTGAAATTTGTACCTTCAGCTAATGGTAACAGATTTTCTTTGTCGATCTTATCTAAACCTGTTATAATCTTATACACCTCTGTCAGATCTCCTCTCAACCTTTTCTGCTCCAAGGAGATAATAACAATCAGGTACCACATCAAAGATTATTGTGGAAAATAAAAGCTCACGGTGTAGAGGGTAACATTGGTGTGGGTAGAAGATTGGCGAGCTAACAGGAAACAGAGAGTAGGCATTAATAGGTCATTTTCTGGTTGGCAAAATGTAATGAGTGGTGTCTTACAGGGATCAGTGATGGGGCCTCAACATTTTACAATTTATATAAATGAGTTGGATGAAGGGACTGAAGGTATGGTTATTAAATTTGTTGATGACACAAAGATCGGTAGGAATGTAAGTTGTGAAGTGGACATAAGGAGGCTACAAAGGGATGGAGATAGGTTATGTGAGTGGGCAAAGATCTGGAAAATGGAGTATAATGTGGAAAAATGTGAAATGATTGTGGGTACAATGTTTCCAGGGGAGGTGTTTGTTTTAACTCTTTACGGTAATGACTTTAACTGATTACATTTATTAACATTAAAGTACAAAAAATTAAAAAAAAGAGATTCACATAAGCTTAATTAGAACTACTCCTCAAAACTCAGAATGGCCAATTCTTCTGCTTCCCGGTGCCACGGCATTTTTCCGGCAGCGGGAACCTCAGTGGCACTGCCGCCCACCGGGAAGCCAATTGAGGCAATTAAGTGCCAATGAAGAGGCACTTCCCACCTCCGCTAATATGGGAAAGCGCCAGGTAAATCCTCCCTTATGGCTGCTCGATGGTCAATGAAGAGGCCTCCAGCTCACAATGGCCACCCTCGTGGCTACAGCACCAACAATGGAAGAGGATTTTCCCTCTCCTCCCGATCACCGAGGCCTGCCTGTCTGGCTCTGGCAGAGTTAAAGAGTTCAAGTCTGAATTAGCCACCGCTGTTAAAATGCCGCCCCAGGGTCCTGCTGCCCACCTGCACAGGGTCAGGTCCCGTCACCCACTGCTACAGGGTCAGGTCCTGTCACCCGATGGCATGGGGTCAGGTCCCACCATCCACAGGGTCAGGTCCCGCCACCTACCGGCACGGGGTCAGGTCCCACCACCCACCGGCACGGGATCAGGTCTCACTTTCAGTCCTGGTGGCAGGATTTCTTTGCTGCTGATAAAGTTCAGTCCTAATTCTCCATCGACATCCCCTGTGGTTTTCTCCTGGATTGTTTTCGTGATCTCCTCATGGACTGTCTACTCGAACTTGCTAAAATCCTGGTTTTATAATCTTGCTGGCAAAAATGTTTATACTTTTCCACACACGATACCTCTTTCTCATAGTTTCAAACAGATTATTACTACAACATCTGATGCTTACAACAGCTTCTCAGAGATTTTCAAAACCTTGCAACTGTCTTATCTTGAACTTTCTAGACAGTCTACTGAATAAGACATTTCGAATGCAGTCACCCTTACCATCATGCTGTTGATCAGTCCATTTAACAGTTCCTTTGTTAAATTAATACCCTGAAACAAACTCAGATCCTTTAGCAGATAATTAATCCTTAAAACTGGCATCGAAAAATCCAAAATCCTTCAGGTGTGTGGTTCCCAGCTTAGGTTTGTGCAGTGATTGGTGGACCAGACAAGGAATGTATGTAATCATGAAAAGGACATTTACTTTCACCTTCTCTTGACCCCAACATACCTCGATCTCATTTGCAGCCATGTTCAAGACACCTGGGGAACTACTTGGCTCAATTGACAACCTCCCTTCATGCAGCTCAAGTAGAACAAAGTAGTCGGAAGGATGGAAATGCATTAGAAGCAGTTCAAAGAAGGTTTACTAGAGTAATACCTGGAATGGGTGGGTTGTCCTATGAGGAAAGGTTGGACAGGATCGCCTTGTATCCACTGAAGTTTAGAAGAGTAAGAGGCAACTTGATTGAAACATATAAGATTCTGATAGGTCTTGACAAGGTGGATGTGGAAAGGATGTTTCCTCTTGTGGGAGAATCTAGAATCAGGGGTCACTGTTTAAAAATAAGAGGTCACCCATTTAAGACAGAGATGAGGAGAATTTTTTTCTCTGAAGGTCGTGAGTCTTTGGAACTTCCTTCCTCAATAGGCGGTGGAAGCAGAATCTTTGAATATTTTTAAGACAGAGGTAGATAAATTCTTGATATGCAAGGGGGTGAAAGGTTGTTGGGGATAGGGAGGCGATCAGCCATGATCTTATTGAATAGCGGAGCAGACTCAAGGGGCCGAGTGGCCTCCTCCTGCTCCAACTTCATATGTAAGGAGAACAACCCCAGATTTTCCAATCTAACCGTGTAGCTAAAATCCCCCATCCCTGGAACTGTTGTGCTAAATCTCTACTGCACCCTCTCAAAAACCCTCACATTCTTCCTAATGTGTGGTGACCAAAACTGGACGTAATACTCCAATTGTGGCCTAACCAGAGCTTTATAAAGATTCGACATAACTTCCCTGCTTTTGTACTCAATACTTCTATTTATGAAGCCCAAGATCCCATAAACTTTGTTAACTACTCTCCCAATATGTCCTGCCATGTTCAAAGACCCATGCACATGAACTCCCAGGTCCCTCCATTCCTGCACACTCGAGAGCTGTGCCATTAAGTCTGTATTGCCTCTCTCTATCTCTTCTGCCAAATGCATCACCTCACACTTCTCTCTATGACATTCCATCTGCTATTTGTCTGCCCATTCTGATAGCCTATCTATGTCCTGATGCAGGCGATTGGTATCATCCTCATAAGAACATTAGAAATAGGAGCAGGAGTCGGCCATTCAGTCCCTCGAGTCTGTTCTGACATTCAATAAGGTCATGACTGATCTAATTGTGGCCTTAACCCCGCTTTCCTGCCTGCCCCCAATAAACATCGACTCCCTTGTCAATCCAAAATCTGTCCAACTCAGCCTTGAATATATTCAATGATCCAGCCTCCACTGCTCTCTGGGGAAAAGAATTCCAAACACTAACAACCCTCGGAGACGAAGTTCCTCCTCAACTTCATCTTCAATGGAAGGGCCCTTAGTTTGAAACTGTGCCCCCACAAGATTCCCCATAAGACTGCTGAGAATGACAACACATTGGAGAGCAGTCCAGACCATGGCACCAATGAGCAAGAGACTGCACAAGGGGGACAGCAAAGTGTAGGAATGCAGTGGTTATAGGAGATTCCATAGTCAGGTATTTCTGTAACCCTCATTGTGAGTCCCACATGGTGAGTTGCCTCTTTCATGCCGGGGTAAAGGCGAGAGTGCAGAATAGTTTGCAGGGGAAGGAAGCGCGCTAGCAGTGGTGGGACACATCAATACCAATAAACATAGAGAGGGAAGGTACTGAGATCCTACAGTCAGATTTTCAGGAGCGCGGGAGGAAGTTTAAAAAGTCAGATCTCTGGTAATAATCTGTGGATTAGTCCCAGTGTCACACACCAGTGAGAGTAGAAATCAGAAGATAGGGAGCATCAATATGTGGCTTGAAGCATGGTGCAGGAGGGAGGGCTTCAGATTCTTGGGGCATTGGGACCAGTTCTGGGGCAGGAGGCACCTATTCAAAAGGGACAGGTTCCACCCCAACAGGACTGGGACCAATGGCCGAGTGGGGATGTTCACTGGTGCGGTTGCGGAGGTTTTATATTGAAGTGGCAGGGGGATGATCACTAGCATATAGAAGTAGAATAGAGGAATAAGGTAAATAAAGTGTATTGGATAGTACTAGAAAAGGAAGTAGGACCATATTCGATATGAACATACACCTTAGCAGGTGGAGTCGGTCATTCGGCTCCTGGAGCCTGTACCATTTGATAAGTTTAGTTTAGTTTAGAGATACAGCACTGACCAGGCCCTTCGGCCCACCGAGTCTGTGCCGACCATCAACCACCCATTTATACTAATCCTACACTAATTCCATATCCCTACCACACCCCCACCAGTCCCTATATTTCCCTACCACCAACCTACACTAGGGGCAATTTATAATGGCCAATTAACCTATCAACCAGCAAGTCTTTGGCATGTGGGAGGAAACCGGAGCACCCGGAGGAAACCCACGCAGACACAGGGAGAACTTGCAAACTCCACACAGGCAGTACCCAGAATTGAACCTGGATCGCTGGAGCTGTGAGGCTGCGGTGCTAACCACTGCGCCACTGTGCGGTGCTAACCATTGCAGCCCCGACTCTACTTTCCCGTCTCGCTGCTATAACCTTTGACACCCCTGTCAATCAAGAATCTGTCGAACTCAGCCTTAAAAATATTCAATGACCCTGCCTTCACTGCTATCTGGAGAAGAGAATTCCACAGACTAACAACCCTATGAGAGAAAACATTTCTCATCATCTTGGTCTTAAATGGGAGACCCCTTATTTTTAAACTGTGTTCCCTAATTTTAGTCTCCGCCACAAGGGGAAACATCTTTTCAACATCCACCTGTCAAGTCCCCTCAGGATCTTATATGTTTCAATAAGATCACCTCTCATTCTTCTAAACTCCAATGAATACAGACCCAACCTGTCCAACCTTTCCTCACATGATCACCCCTTCATCCCAGGAATCAGTCGAGTGAACCTTCTCTGAACTGTTTCTAATGCAATTCTATCCTTTCTTAAGAATGCAGTTTTTCAGATGTTGTCTCACCAACACCCTGTCCAACTATAGCTAAGCTTCCCTACTTTTATATTCTATTCCCCTTGCAATAAACAACAGCATTCCATTTCATTCCTCATTACTTGCTGTACCTGCATACTAACTTTGTGAATCATGTACCAGGACACCCCGATCCCTCTGTACTGCAGAGTTCTGCAATCTCTCTCCATTTCAATAATATACTGCTTTTCAATTCTTCCTGCCAAAGTGGACAAGTCCACATTTTCCCACATAATACTCCATCTGCCAAATTTTTGCCTACTCACTTAACCTGTCTATATCTCTTTGTGGACTCTTTATGTCCTATTCACAACTTACTCGCCTACCTATCTTTGTGTCATCAGTAAATTTAACAACCATACATTGAGTTAAGAGCAGACAATAACAAAAGCTGATATTTATATAGCACCTTTAATGTAATAAAATGACCCAATGCACTTCACAGTAGTATTCTAAAACAAAGTATGATACTGAGTCACATAGATGTGTCAGCTGTGGCTCAGTTGGTTGCCCTCTCACCTCTGCGTCACAAGGTTCTGGATTCAAATCCCAGTCCAGGACTTTTTTTTTAGAACATTACAGCGCAGTACAGGCCCTTCGGCCCTCTGACCTACACTATTCCACTTTCATCCATATATCTATCCAATGACCACTTAAATGCCCTTAAAGTTGGCGAGTCTACTACTGTTGCAGGCAGGGCGTTCCACACCCCTACTACTCTCTGAGTAAAGAAACTACCTCGAACATCTGTCCTATATCTATCACCCCTCAACTTAAATCTATGTCCCCTCGTGTTTGCCATCACCATCCGAGGAAAAAGACTCTCACTATCCACCCTATCTAACCCTCTGATTATCTTATATGTCTCTATTAAGTCACCTCTCCTCCTCCTTCTCTCCAATGAAAACAACCTCAAGTCCCTCAGCCTTTCCTCGTAAGACCTTCCCTCCATACCAGGCAACATCCTAGTAAATCTCCTCTGCACCCTTTCCAAAGCTTCCACATCCTTCCTATAATGCGGTGACCAGAACTGCACACAATACTCCAGGTGCGGTCTCACCAGAGTTTTGTGCAGCTGCAGCATGACCTCGTGGCTCCGAAACTCAATCCCCCTACTAATAAAAGCTAACACACCATATGCCTTCTTAACAGCCCTATTAACCTGGGTAGCAACTTTCAGGGATTTATGTACCTGGACACCAAGATCTCTCTGTTCATCTACACTACCAAGAATCTTCCCATTAGCCCAGTACTCTGCATTCCTGTTACTCCTTCCAAAGTGAATCACCTCACACTTCTCCGCATTAAACTCCATTTGCCATCTCTCAGCCCAGCTCTGCAGCCTATCTATGTCCCTCTGTACCCTACAACATCCTTCGGCACTATCCACAACTCCACCGACCTTCGTGTCATCCGCAAATTTACTAACCCACCCTTCTACACTCTCTTCCAGGTGATTTATAAAAATGACAAACAGCAGTGGCCCCAAAACAGATCCTTGCGGTACACCACTAGTAACTAAACTCCAGGATGAACATTTGCCATCAACCACCACCCTCTGTCTTCTTTCAGCTAGCCAATTTCTGATCCAAAGCTCTAAATCACCTTCAACCCCATACTTCCATATTTTCTGCAATAGCCTACCGTGGGGAACCTTATCAAATGCCTTACTGAAATCCATATACACCACATCCACTGCTTTACCCTCATCCACCTGTTTGGTCACCTTCTCGAAAAACTCAATAAGGTTTGTGAGGCACGACCTACCTTTCATAAAACCGTGCTGACTATCGCTAATGAACTTATTCTTTTCAAGATGATTATAAATCCTGTCTCTTATAACCTTTTCCAACATTTTACCCACAACCGAAGTAAGGCTCACAGGTCTGTAATTACCAGGGCTGTCTCTACTCCCCTTCTTGAACGAGGGGACAACATTTGCTATCCTCCAGTCTTCTGGCACTATTCCTGTCGACAATGACGACATAAAGATCAAGGACAAAGGCTCTGCAATCTCCTCCCTAGCTTCCCAGAGAATCATAGGAGAAATCCCATCTGGCCCAGGGGACTTATCTATTTTCACACTTTCCAAAATTGCTAACACCTCCTCTTTGTGACCCTCAATCCCATCTAGCCTAGTAGTCTGTATCTCAGTATTCTCCTCGACAACATTTTCTTTCTCTACTGTAAATACTGACGAAAAATATTCATTTAACGCTTCCCCTATCTCCTCTGATTCCACACACAACTTCCCACTACTATCCTTGATTGGCCCTAATCTAACTCTAGTCATTCTTTTATTCCTGATATACCTATAGAAAGCCTTAGGGTTTTCCCTGATCCTATCCGCCAATGACTTCTCGTGTCCTCTCCTTGCTCTTCTTAGCTCTCCCTTTAGATCCTTCCTGGCTAGCTTGTAACTCTCAAGCGCCCTAACTGAGCCTTCACGTCTCATCCTAACATGAGCCGCCTTCTTCCTCTTGACAAGCGCTTCAACTTCTTTAGTAAACCACGGCTCCCTCGCTCGACAACTTCCTCCCTGCCTGACAGGTACATACTTATCAAGGACACGCAGTAGCTGCGCCTTGAATAAGCTCCACATTTCGATTGTTCCCATCCCCTGCAGTTTCCTTCCCCATCCTACGCATCCTAAATCTTGCCTAATCGCATCATAATTTCTTTTCCCCCAGCTATAATTCTTGCCCTGCAGTATATACCTGTCCCTGCCCATCGCTAAGGTAAACCTAACCGAATTGTGATCACTATCACCAAAGTGCTCACCTACATCTAAATCTAACACCTGGCCGGGTTCATTACCCAGTACCAAATCCAATGTGGCATCGCCCCTGGTTGGCCTGTCTACATACTGTGTCAGAAAACCCTCCTGCACACACTGGACAAAAACTGACCCATCTAAAGTACTCGAACTATAGTATTTCCAGTCAATATTTGGAAAGTTAAAGTCCCCCATAACAACTACCCTGTTACTCTCGCCCCTATCGAGAGTCATCTTCGCTATCCTTTCCTCTACATCTCTGGAACTATTTGGAGGTCTATAGAAAACTCCCAACAGGGTGACCTCTCCTCTCCTGTTTCTAACCTCGGCCCGTACTACCTCAGTAGACGAGTCTTCAAACGTCCTTTCTGCTGCTGTAATACTCTCCTTGATTAACAATGCCACACCTCCCCCTCTTTTACCATCTTCTCTGTTTTTTCTGAAACATCTAAATCCCGGAACCTGCAACATCCATTCCTGCCCCTGCTCTACCCATGTCTCCGAAATGGCCACTACATCGAGATCCCAGGTACCAACCCATGCTGCAAGCTCACCCACCTTATTCCGGATGCTCCTGGCGTTGAAGTAGACACACTTTAAACCAAGTTCTTGCTTGCCAGTGCCCTCTTGCGTCCTTGTAACCTTATCCCTGACCTCACTACTCTCAACATCCTGTACACTGGAACTACAATTTAGGTTCCCATTCACCTGCTGAATTAGTTTAAACCCCCCCGAAGAGCACTAGCAAATCTCCCCCCCCAGGATATTGGTACCCCTCTGGTTCAGGTGAAGACCATCCTGTTTGTAGAGGTCCCACCTACCCCAGAAAGAGCCCCAATTATCCAGGAAACCAAAACCCTCCCTCCTACACCATCCCTGCAGTCACGTGTTCAACTCCTCTCTCCCTATTCCTCGCTTCGCTATCACGTGGCACGGGCAACAACCCAAAGATAACAACTCTGTTTGTTCTCGCTCTAAGCTTCCACCCTAGCTCCCTGAATTTCTGTCTTAAATCTTCCTACCTATGTCGTTGGTGCCTATGTGGACCACGACTTGGGGCTGCTCCCCCTCCCCCTTAAGGATCCCAAAAACACGATCCGAGACATCACGAACCCTGGCACCTGGGAGGCAACACACCAACCGTGAGTCTCTCTCGTTCCCACAGAACCTCCTATCTGTTCCCCTAACTATGGAGTCCCCAATGACTAATGCTCTGCTCCTCTTCCCCCTTCCCTTCTGAGCAACAGGGACAGACTCTGTGCCAGAGACCTGCACCCCATTGCTTACCCCTGGTAAGTCGTCCCCCGCAACAGTATCCAAAACGGTATACCTGTTGTTGAGGGAAACGGCCACAGGGGATCCCTGCACTGCTTGCTGGTTCCCTCTCCTTCCCCTGACGGTAACCCATCTACCTACTTCTTTTACCTGAGGTGTGACTACCTCCCCATAACTCCTCTCAATAACCCCCTCCGCCTCCTAAATGATCCGAAGTTCATTCAGCTCCAGCTCCAGTTCCCTAACGCGGTTCTCGAGGAGCTGGAGTTGGGTGACTTGAATGCAAAGATCAAGACGAACACTGCAATGCAGTACTGAGGAAGTGCTGCACTGTTGGAAGTACCGTCTTCCACATGAGATGTTAAACCGAGGTCCCATCGACCAGCTTGGGTGTATGTAAAAGATTCTATGGCACTATTTTGAAGAAGAGCAGGGGGATTTTCCCTGGTGTCCTGGCCAATCCTGGCCCTCAATCAATATCACAGAAACAGATTGTCTGTTCATTATCACATTGCTGTTTGTGGAGTTTACTGTGTGTAAATTAGCTGCCACACTTCCTACATTACTACAGTGACTACACTTCAAAAATACTTCATTGGCTGTAAGGTGCTTTGAGACGTCCGGTGGTCATGAGAAGCATTATAGAAATGTAAGTCTTTCTTTTTCTTTATTTGGAGCTATTAGATCAGGTGACCAAAAGCTTGGTTAAAAGTAGGTTTTAAGGAGTGTCTTATTGGAGGAAAGTGGTCTGGGGAAGGTATTCCAGAGCTTGGGGCCTAGAAAACTGACGGTCACCAATGGTGGAGCGATTAAAATCAGGGATGTACAAGAGGCCAGAATTAGAGGAGCGCAGATATCTCGGAGAGTTGTGGGGCTGGAGGAGATTACAGAGATAGAGAGATTAAGAAGGACTACAAGGAATACAAAGACATGTTTAGACATGTGTGTATAAGCACAAAGTGTGGTGAATAAGTTTGTTGAGCTACAAGTACAAACAGCATGTGGGAATATGAAATAAAAACAAAGTGCAGTCAATACTCAGCAGGTCTGGCAGCATCTGTGGAGAGAGAAGCAGAGTTACTGTTTCAGGTCTGTGACCTTTCATCAGAACTGATGAAAAGATAGGGAAGGATAAAAGGGAAGTGTGGTGACAGTCCTGATTAGGGAAGACAGCTCATTTAAACAGCCGGCACGGTTTGTCGCCTCCCCTCCCCTCCCAATGTGGAGGGGACGGGCTGTCCGACGCCGGCAATAGTGTCAGATGCCTGTGTGCAGGTGCTGGTGCCATCTTTCAAGGGCAGCCAGTTCTGCCAGCCAATTTGAATTTTTAAAGAAGTATCCCTGCCCCAAAATTAACCAAATAAAATTGTAACGCCCCTTTCCCACCCAGTAACAATTACATTAAATATTTGCCCTTTCCCTCCAAAAAACACTTAGCTTTGAAATGTGACCTTTGCCCCCCAGACTTTACAAAGTTTAAAGTTCACCCCTTCCCACAATCCCCTATACTGATGATGATTATTTGGCCCCGTCCCCCCCAGTACCGGACCCTCTCCCCGCACTAAAAATCTTAATTCCCCCCCATCCCGCACCAGTGTCATGCCTGCTTTTCCCAGACGGGGAAGTGAAGGTGTGGGAGGGCCGGCCGCCGCACTGAAGATCATGGCAGGCCCAGAAGATTCGAGGTAAGTTTATTTAAATCTATTCATAAAAATATTTAAATGCAGGTCCTGTTGCCCTGCGGCTGGGGTGCCGTCACAGAGCCTTGCCACTGCCAGGAGGATCAGGCCTGGCCCTCATGGCATCGGGCTCTATGGCGAGCCTCTGCCAGAAGCATCTTCTGCCTCCCCGCCACGGAGCCTGAGATCAGGGGCTCGGTAAAATCCAGCCCATTGTGTTTGGCCTGGTTCGTGCTTGAAGAATTCACCTGTCATGCATCATACAGACTTGTTTTTTGTTTCATCATATTCTCTCGCTCCCTCATTATCCAAGGAGCCCTGGCTTTGGTTCCCCTACCTTTCGAGCTTGTTCGAATGTACTTAGCCCACACCTGAAACAGCTCCTCCTTAAAGATCACCCATGGTTCCATTACCATTTTTCCTATTAGTCTTTGGTTCCATTTTGCCCTGGCTAGATCCCCTCTCATCCCATTGAACGTGTCCATCTTTCACTATTTTAGATTGTTCCTTGCTCTTCTCCATGACTAATCTAAAGCCTATGATACAATGATCACTCTTCCCCAAATGTTCCCCCACAGATACTTGATACACCTCATTCCTCAAGCACCAGATCCACCAATGCCTCCTTCCTAGTTGGACTGAGGACATGCTAGTCAAGGAAGTTCGCCTGAAAATATTTCAGAAATTCCTAACCCCTCCTTTCCCTTTACTCTAACATTATCCCAATCGACATTCGGGTAATTAACGTTCCCCCAATATCACCACTCTATAGTTCTCGCACATCTCTGTGATTTCCGTGCAGATTTGCTCCATTATTTCTCTCTGTCACTATTCCGAGGCCTGTAGATTACCCCCAGTCATGTGATCACATCCTTTTCTTTCTCACCTCTAACCAAATGTATTCTATCCTTGCTCCCTGAAGATCATCCTCTCTTTCCAACACTACAATGTCTTCCCTAATCAGTACTGCCACACACCTCCCTTTTCTCCTTCGCTATGTTTTCTGAACACTTTGTATCCGTGAATATTAAGTGCCCCGTCCTCACCAGTTTTAAGCCACGTTTCTGTTATTTCCACTGCATTATGTTCCCACATAGGTGTTCGTGCTTGTAGCTCATCAACCTTATTCACCACACTTTACATTTCTAAACATGCATTCTGAACCTGTATTCCCTGTAGTCCTTAGTCAGCTCCGATTTAATATGGTACTACTTCCTTCTCTAGTACTGTCCAATACTCTCACTACTTTAAGCACCTTATTCTACACTTTTCTACTTTATATGGTGTTGCCTGTGCCCCTACCAATTTAGTATAAAGCCTCTCCATCTACACTAGTAAACCTCCCCACAAGGACATTGGGCCCAGTCCTGCTGAGGTGCAACCCGTCGTTTTTTAATAGGTGTCTCCTGCCCCAGATCCCAATATCCCAATAATTTGAAGCCCTCTTGCATCATGTCTCGAGCCACACATTAATCCTCCCTATCTTCCTATTTCTACTTTCACTGGTGCGTGGCACGGGGACTAATCCAGAGATTCCTGCCTTTGAGGTCCTACTTTTTAATTTCCTCCCTAACTCCTGAAAATCAGACTGTAGGACCTCAATACCTGCCCTCTCTATGTCGTTGGTACCGATGTGCACCACAACTCTGGCTCACCCCCTTCCCCCTGCAGAATGTTCTCCGTGATGTCCTTTACCCCAGCACCAGGGAGGTAACACATCATACAGGACTCACGAATCTGAATTCGCTGTTTGATTTGTGGGTGACTATCTGACATTGATGGCCTCTAGTTTTGCTTTTCCCCACAAGTGGAAACATTCTCTCTGTGTCTCCTCTATCGAAACTTTTCATACTTTCAAAAATCTCTGTTAGGTCACCCCTCAGCCTGCTCTCTTTTTAGAGAAAAGAGACCAGCCTGTTCATTCCCTCCTGATCGGTATTCCCTACATTTCTGGTATCATCCTTGTAAATATTTTTGCACCCTCTCCACTGCCTCCATATCTTTTTTATAATATGGTGAACAGAATTGTCTGCAGTATTCCAGGTGTGGTCCAACCAGGGTTTGGCACAAGTTTAGCATAACTTCGATACTTTTCAATTCTACCCCCTAGGAATAAACCTTAGTGCTTGGTTTACTGTTAACCTGTGGAGCTACTTTGTGATTTGTGTATTTGTACTCCCAGATCCCTTACCTCCTCTGTCCCATTTAGATTCTTATTTTGCAAGTAATATGTAACCTCTTCACTTTTCTTTCCAAAATGTAACACCTCACATTTATCTATGTTGACATTAATTTGTCAATTACATGTCCATTCTGCAAGTTTGTGAATATCTTCATGTAATTTGTTGCTATCCTCCTCAGATTAACTATCCCCCCCAACCCCAAGTTTGGTGTCATCTGAAGATTTAGAAATTGTGGTTTTGATTTCAAAGTCTAAATCATTAATATAAATTGTAAAACACTGATCCCAGCACTGATCCTTGTGGGTTCTTGAGGGAGCAGATTTAGGACTGAATTGAGAAGGAACTTCTTCACCCAGAGGGTTGTTAATTTATGGAATTCCTTGCCCAGTAAGTAGTTGACGCTACTTCAGGAAATGTTTTTAAAGCTAAGGTAGATATCTTTTTGAACAATAAAGGAATTAAGGGATACGGTGAGAGCGCGGGTAAGTGGATCTGAGTCCACGAAAAGATCAGCCATGATCTTATTGAATGGCGGAGGAGGTTCGAGGGGCCGGGCGGCCTACTCCTGCTCCTAGTTCTTATGATCTTATGATCTTATGAACACCACCTTCCACCTTCTGCCATTCTGAATAACTACTCTTTATCCCTACTCTCTGCTTTCTGTTTTGAAACCAGCTAGCTGTCCATTCTGCTTGTTCCCTGATCCTGCAATCTCTGACCTTATTCATTAGTCTGTTATGTGATACCTTATCGAAGACTGTTTGAAAATCTGGATAAATTGCATCTACTGCATTAACATTGTCTACTTTCTCTGTCACCTCTACAAAAAATTCAACATGGTTGGTTAAGCAAGACTTTCTCTTTAAATCCATGCTGACTATTCATTATTATATCTTTGGTTTCTAGATATTCTTCTATTCCCACCTTTAGTAGGGATTCCATTATGTTTCCGACCACTGATGTTAAGCCAACTGGTCTATAGTTCCCTGTACATGTTCTCTCTCCGTTCTTAAATATAGATATAATGTTAGCTATCGGCCAGTCTTCAGGCACTACACCTTTCTCTAAAGAATTATTAAAAATGTGCAGTAATGTCTCTGCTATCCCTTCCCGAGATTCTTTTAAAATGTGTGGATGTAATCCATTTGGACCAGGGGTTTTTATCCTCTCAGTTTGATTAGTTTATATAAAACTTTGCCTTTTTTATTTTCAATGCTGCTATCTGATTTCTAATCTGTCCACCTATCCTGTTTTCCTGGTAAATATTGAAGCAAGGTCATTATTTAACATTTCTGCCATTTCTCTATCGTTGCCTGTTGTGATATAATCCTGACCATCAATAATTGGTCCTATTTCCATCATGATTTTCCTTTTTTTATTTATGTTCCTGGAAAATATTTTTCTATTTGTTACTTGATAATTTAATTATTCCTTTTTGTCCTTTTTTATTTCTAATCTCTTTGTCGTACTCTCCCCTGCTGCTCATACAAAGAACAAAGAACAAAGAAAATTACAGCACAGGAACAGGCCCTTCGGCCCTCCAAGCCTACGCCGATCCAGATCCTCTATCTAAGCCTGTCGCCTATTTTCTAAGGGTCTGTATCTCTTTACTTCCTGCCCATTCATGTATCTGTCTAGATACATCTTAAAAGACGCTATCGTGCCCGCGTCTACCACCTCCACTGGCAACGCTTTCCAGGCACCCACCACCCTCTGCGTAAAGAACGTTCCACGCATATCCCCCCTAAACTTTTCCCCTTTCGCTTTGAACTCGTGTCCCCTTGTAATTGAATCCCCCACTCTGGGAAAAAGCTTCTTGCTATCCAACCTGTCTATACCTCTCATGATTTTGTACACCTCAATCAGGTCCCCCCTCAACCTCCGTCTTTCTAATGAAAATAATCCTAATCTACTCAACCTCTCTTCATAGCTAGCACCCTCCATACCAGGCAACATCCTGGTGAATCTCCTCTGCACCCTCTCCAAAGCATCCACATCCTTTTGGTAATGTGGCGACCAGAACTGCACGCAGTATTCCAAATGTGGCCGAACCAAAGTCCTATACAACTGTAACATGACCTGCCAACCCTTGTACTCAATACCCCGTCCGATGAAGGAAAGCATGCCGTATGCCTTCTTGACCACTCTATTGACCTGCGTTGCCACCTTCAGGGAACAATGGACCTGAACACCCAAATCCCTCTGTACATCAATCTTCCCCAGGACTTTTCCATTTACTGTATAGTTCACTCTTGAATTGGATCTTCCAAAATGCATCACCTCGCATTTGCCCTGATTGAACTCCATCTGCCATTTCTCTGCCCAACTCTCCAATCTATCTATATTCTGCTGTATTCTCTGACAGTCCCCTTCACTATCTGCTACTCCACCAATCTTAGTGTCGTCTGCAAACTTGCTAATCAGACCACCTATACTTTCCTCCAAATCATTTATGTATATCACAAACAACAGTGGTCCCAGCACGGATCCCTGTGGAACACCACTGGTCACACGTCTCCATTTTGAGAAACTCCCTTCCACTGCTACTCTCTGTCTCCTGTTGCCCAGCCAGTTCTTTATCCATCTAGCTAGTACACCCTGGACCCCATGCGCCTTCACTTTCTCCATCAGCCTACCACGGGGAACCTTATCAAACGCCTTACTGAAGTCCATGTATATGACATCTACAGCCCTTCCCTCATCAATCAACTTTGTCACTTCCTCAAAGAATTCTATTAAGTTGGTAAGACATGATCTTCCCTGCACAAAACCATGTTGCCTATCACTGATAAGCCCATTTTCTTCCAAATGGGAATAGATCCTATCCCTCAGTATCTTCTCCAGCAGCTTCCCTACCACTGACGTCAGGCTCACCGGTTTATAATTACCTGGATTATCCCTGCTACCCTTCTTAAACAAGGGGACAACATTAGCAATTCTCCAGTCCTCCGGGACCTCACCCATGTTTAAGGATGCTGCAAAGATATCTGTTAAAGCCACAGCTATTTCCTCTCTCGCTTCCCACAGTAACCTGGGATAGATCCCATCCGGACCTGGGGACTTGTCCACCTTAATGCCTTTTAGAATATCCAACACTTCCTCCCTCCTTATGCCGACTTGACCTAGAGTAATCAAACATCTGTCCCTAACCTCAACATCTGTCATGTCCCTCTCCTCGGTGAATACCGATGCAAAGTACTCGTTTAGAATCTCACCCATGTTCTCTGACTCCACGCATAACTTTCCTCCTTTGTCCTTGAGTGGGCCAATCCTTTCTCTAGTTACCCTCATGCTCCTTATATATGAATAAAAGGCTTTGGGATTTTCCTTAACCCTGTTTGCTAAAGATATTTCATGACCCCTTTTAGCCCTCTTAATTCCTCGTTTCAGATTGCGCCTACAATCCCGATATTCTTTCAAAACTTCGTCTTTCTTCAGCCTCGTAGACCTTATGTATGCTTCCTTTTTCCTCTTAGCTAGTCTCACAATTTCACCTGTCATCTATGGTTCCCTAATCTTCCCATTTCTATCCCTCATTTTCACAGGAACATGTCTCTCCTGCACACTAATCAACCTCTCTTTAAAAGCCTCCCACATATCAAATGTGGATTTACCTTCAAACAGCTGCTCCCAATCTACATTCCCCAGCTCCTGCCGAATTTTGGTATAGTTGGCCTTCCCCCAATTTAGCACTCTTCCTTTAGGACCACTCTCGTCTTTGTCCATGAGTATTCTAAAACTTACGGAATTGTGATCACTATTCCCAAAGTAGTCCCCTACTGAAACTTCAACCACCTGGCCGGGCTCATTCCCCAACACCAGGTCCAGTATGGCCCCTTCCCGAGTTGGACTATTTACATACTGCTCTAGAAAACCCTCCTGGATGCTCCTTACAAATTCTGCTCCATCTAGACCTCATGTACTTAGTGTCTGTCTTTTTCCAAGACCTCATTTTTCTTTATCTGATGTCTTTATTTATCCAGGGTAACTCATTAGTGTTTCACTTGTTCTTGTTTTTTTTAGCAGAATATATTTTTCCTGGACTGTGTCGAACAGGGTTTTAAATGTTTCCCATTGCTGTTCGACATCACTGTTTGACAATATTGTTGTCAGTTTTATTTTCCTTGGCTCTATTCTCCACCCCTCAAAATCCATTTTTCTCCAATCTATTCCCTGGTCTTCGTCATACTTACCTCCTTCTCAATTATTATCTGAAAGTATATAAAATTAATGTTCAGTATTGTCTCGATGTTCCCCTACTTTTACTTCTTTTATTTACTCTGGCCCATTGCCCATTACTATATCCAGTCGGGAATCCTCTCTTAAATAAAAACAAGAAATGCTGGAACCACTCAGCAGGTCTGGCAGTATCTGTAGAAAGAGAAGCAGAGTTAACGTTTCAGGTCAGTGACCCTTCTTCAGTTCCGACTTCAGTTCCCTCCCTCTAATTATAGAAACCCTTATCACTACCACATTCTATTCTGCTCTTTCCCCCTTGGACAGCCTTCTGAGCCACAGTGCCTTGGTCTGCATTGTGACTGTCTTCCCCACAGTCTTTCTGCTTGTCCTCACAGGTAACAAGTACATTGTACCTTTTGAACAGGACCTGTGTTTGAGGAACCTCCTTCTCAACCTCTCCTCAGTCCTCACCATGCTGCTCCCTAATGGTTACACCCTCTTCTTGAACCTGTGATTTTCTCTGAGCTGTGATTGTGTTCTGGAAAAAACTGTGAAGAAATTCCTCCCCCTCCATTACGTTTGGGAGTGTCTCTAACTCACATTCCAGCCCATTGACTCTGAGCTGGAATGACTGAAGACAGAGACATTTCCTGCTGGTGTGGGAATGTGGGACAGTCTCACTATCCACAAACTCCCACATCCTCCAGTCCCAACACGTAGCCTACCCTGTCATCTCTCGTCTTTTATAATTAATTTGCTTATTGATAGCCTGAATAAACGTAATTAAGTTTTTAAATCAATTAAAAATAAATGTATTAATTGATTTATCTGATTAATTTAATAAATTAATAGATTTATTTCCCCAAGCAATATTTTATTCAAATGCTGCCACTTAGAGAGACAAAAACACACTGTAATACTCAACAACCAATGTTCTGTCCTGTTACTTCCCTCTTTGATGTTTATTGACAGCTCCTGAATATATGAGGAGTTCTACAGTGTGAGATTCATTGTCAGTGACAGGAAAATCTGGTCGTTAATTTCCTCACGTCTTTTTCAGTGTTTCCTGTAACATTCAACAGAAAGTGAATTGTATCAGGTCCGGGTTTGATTCAGTTTGTTTCTCACTCTCTGTCTGTTTGTGTTTAGACTGGGTTCTAATAAACTGGGAGATTCAGGAGTGAAACTACTGTCTGCGGCTTTGAGGAACCCAGACTGTAAAATACAGAAACTGGGGTAAGTACCAGACAGTGTGAGATTTTCTTTACACTAACTGGGTATCTGACACTGTATATTATTAATATCAGTAATAGTATTATTAATAAACACTGTGCATTATTATTAGTTTCAGCAATAGTGTTATTGCTAAGCACTGTACATTATTATTATCAGGAATAGTGTTACCAATAAACACTGGGGATTTACTCTGATTCCTGTTACTTCTCCATCTTTGATCCCAGGCTGGGACGAAACAATCTCACAGATTCTAGTGTCGAGGATCTTGCCTCCATTCTCAGCGCAAACCGATCACTGACGGTTCTGAACCTGGCTCTGAATAAACTGGGAGATTCAGGAGTGAAACTACTGTCTGCAGCTCTGAGAAACCTGGACTGTAAAATACAGAAACTGTGGTAAATGCTAATTTTATATTAATTATGTTTAATTGAATCCAGATGGTGGGCATTAACTCAGACTGTAAAATACAGGCACTGGAGTAAGTACCAGACTGAGAGATTGTGTCTATTATAACTGGATGTCTAACACTGGACATTATTGTTAATATCAATAATAGTGTCATCAATAAACATTATGAGTATCAGTAATGGTGTTCTGAATAAACACTGGGAATTTACTGTCATTCCTGTTCTTTGTCTCTCTGTCTGATCCCAGGCTTTCTCATAATGCACTCACAGCTTCTTGTATGGAAAATCTCACCTCCATTCTCAATACAAACCAGTCACTGACAGATCTGAACCTGAGCGGTAATAATCTGGGAGATTCAGTAGTGAAACTACTGTCTGCAGCTCTGAGGAACCCGGACTGTAAAATACAGAGACTGTGGTAAGTACCAGACTGTGAGAGATTGTGTCTATAATAACTGGATGTCTAACACTGCACATTATTATTAGTATCAATGATAGTGTTATCAATAAATATTATTATTATTATCAGTAATGGTGTTCTTAATAAACACTGGGAATTTACTGTCATTCCTGTTCTTTCACTCTCTCTCTGACTCCAGGCTTTCTCATAACGCACTCACAGCTTCTTGTATTGAAGATTTCACCTCCATTCTCAATACAAACCGGTCACTGACGGATCTGAACCTGAATGATAATAATCTGGGAAATTCAGTAGTGAAATTACTGTCTGCAGCTCTTAGGAACCCGGACTGTAAAATACAGAGACTGTGGTAAGTACCAGACTGTGAGAAATTGTGTCTATAATAACTGGATGTTTAACACTGCACATAATTATTAGTATCAATAATAGTGTCATCAATAAACATTAGTATCAGTAATGGCATTCTTAATAAACTCTGGAATTTACTGTGATTCCTGGTATTTCTGTCTCTCTGATCCCAGGCTTTATAATAACGAACTCACAGATTCTTGTATCGAAGATCTCGCCTCCGCTGTCAGTACAAACCGGTCACTGACGGATCTGGACTTGGGTGGTAATAAACTGGGAGATTCAGGAGTGAAACTCCTGTCTGCAGCTTTGAGGAATCCAGACTGTAAAATACAGAGACTGGGGTAAGTGCTAATTGTATATTAATTATGTTTAATTGTGTGCAGGTAGTGGGCATTAACTGGGGTTTCACTTGAGTACATATAAAGAGGCACTTATTGAAACTGTGGTGTGGTTGAGTGAGGAGGTTTATGCTTGTAATGCTTTACTCTGTAAATTAATGTAAAACTGAGTAAAGATTAGCTCCAGTAATATTCTTCACCAACTGGCTTTCCAGAGTCGAATATGGTAACAGAGAATGCTCACCTCAAGATGAAGGTCCAAGGGGAAGGCCTGCTTAGGTAGTGAAAAAGAAGCCATAGGAACAGGAGTAGGCCATTCAGCCCCTCGAGCCTGTCCTGCCATTCAATGAGATCATGGCTGATCCGCAGCCTAACTCCATATACCTGCCTTTGGCCCATATCCCTTAATATCTTTGCTTAGCAAAAATCTATCCATCTCACATTTAAAATTTACAACTGTTCTAGCTTCAACTGCTGTTTGTGGGAGAGAGTTCCAAACCTCTACCACCCTTTGCGTGAAGAAGTGCTTTCCAACATTTCTCCTGAATGCTCTGGCCCTAATTTTTAGACTATGTCCCCTAGTTTTAGAATCTCCAAACAGTGGAAATAGTTTATCTTTATCTAGCCTGTCTTTTCCTGTTAATATCTTGAAGACTTCGATCAGATCACCCCTTAACCTTCTAAATTCTAGTGAAAACTGGCTTAATTTGTGTAATCGCTCCTCGTAACTTAACCCCTGTAGTCCAGGTATCATTCTTGTAAACCTACGTTGCACTCCCTCCAAGGTCAATATATCCTTCCTAAGGTGTGGTGCCCAGAACTGCTCACAGTGTTCCAAGTGGGGTCCAACCAGTGTTTTGTATGGCTGCAGCATAACCTCTCTGTCTTTACACTCCAATCCTCTAGATATAAATGCTAGCATTCCATTAGCCTTTTTGATTATTTTCTGCACTTGCTAATGGCATTTTAAAGATCTATGTACCTGAACCCCCAAGTCTCTTTGGACATCCACTGTACTTAACCTCTTCCCATTTAGAAAATACCCTGCTCTATCCTTTTTTGGTCCAAAATGGATAACCTCATACTTGCCCACATTGAAATCCATCTGCCACAGTTTTTCCCACTCACCTCGTCTGTCAATATCTCTTTGCAATTTTATGCTATCATCTAGACTGTCTACAATGCCGCCTAACTTTGTATCATCAGCAAATTTGGATATATGACTTACTATGCCATCATCCAAACCGATGCAAACCCGACAGAATCACAGCCGACCAGAATCCGACCCGGTCCGACTCCCTTCGATTTTGCCCCGAGCCAAACGCGACCATCCCTTGACTTACTTTCTGATTTGGAACCTCCAGGAAGCTGCAGCGTGTGCGTGACGACATCTAGAGACATCACTTGCTCACTGCGCAGACTCAGTTTTGTCCCGGACTCCCAGCTCAGGTAAGTTTTTTAATTTCAATACTTACCAGCAGAGCACTTGCCGTGCGTGTCCGGCCTGACTTGGATTCGGCCCAACCCAACCCGCACCTGAAAGCCGGACCCGGAAGAGGGGCCCGACCCGACCCTTCCCGACACATATTGTCGGGTCCCGTCAGCTTCAGGTCAGGTAGCAGGCCTTTAGTCCAAGGCTATGAAAAAAGGCTGCGTTTGCTGACAATGCAACCACTAGGTGGCGCAGTATGGGCACATGTGCAAATGCAGACTTATGGACAGAAACATCACCGTCTCGACGTCTCAGGCAGCTGCCAGTAATAAAAATGGTGCTGCTGAATTTAACACAAAAAAAATCGAACTCAAACCCCGTCATCCCCCCAATGATCACTGTCTCCACCAACTCCCCAACAATACACCGCTTCCTCAAGCAATCACCACTTCTCTTACCTGCTCCCTCCTGCACCCACCTTCCTGCCACTCCCGACTGCTCGTCATTCCATTTCACCATTCTCTCCCGCACCCGTCTGCTCGCTGTTCCCTCCTGCTGCTCGATACCTGCCTCGCCATTCAGAGAAGCGGCGGTGGGGGGAGCCAGTGAGGTGCTAGCGGCGAGGAGGGATGGAGCGGCAAAGAGTAGGGAGCGGCGAGCAGACGGATGCAGGAGAGAACAGCAGGAGACAGCGGGGAAGAAAACAGGTGACTGAGGCACTGATTGGGGGAGGGAGCGGGGTACTGTTGGAGGGATGGAGATTGTGATTGCGGGCATTGAGGGGTGAAGCAACACTCGGACATTATTATGTCTGACGTCATTACATGGTGACGTTGACGTGCGCGTGCATGGACCCATCCTGGCAAACTGGCAAATGTTCGAAAGCAGTGATGACATCGGCCATCGCTCTGCACATGCTCTGCATTGTCAGGAGATATTCCAGAAAAAAAAAACAGACTCATTTTATAAAGGTGCAAAGCTTATTAACACAGGTTGAAATATGAAAGTATAAATATATTCCTTTCAAAATAAGCCAACACAAACACACATACCAGTTAAAGGAAAAATAAAGATGCTTTCTCTGCAGAGACCAACTTTACAAAAAAACAAAAAAAACTTTGGCTAAGTACTTGTTAATTCTTGGAGAAAAAAAGATACGATATGGACTATTCCAGTTGGTCTGGATCCATGTAGACGGGGGTCACTCTTCACATGCAGTTGTCATTGGGATCTTTTCAGAAGCTGTTCGTTCAGGAGATGTGAAGAGAAAGTCTTGCAGAAACTTCTCAGGAGAAATGCTGCATCAGTTTCTCCAGTTCTCACACTGGATTCTCAGAGATCTCAAAGATGTGAAACAGGATGAACTGGTGACCTCTCTCTCTTATCAGGCTGACACCCCAACTGTCCATTCAAACAGTTCAAAACAAAACCAACTCCTGTCCACCATAAATCTAGACATGTGACTTCTCTGTAAACAACTTCAACAGTCAGCAAGGCCTCTGCTGTTTACTTAGCTGAAGACATGTGACTTCCACTAAGTGTTTTTTTAAACAAAGTCTCAAGTGTCCTTCCAGTAACCCTTTAAAAAGTAAAGTCAAGCAAGTCCTCAGGTATTTCCACAGTCTTTTGAACATGAGTCCCCAAAAAATATTAGAAAATAGAAGCACCTTCATAACATTGGTGTCACACCTAGCACAAAGGAAGATGGTTGTAGTTAAAGCCTGGCTACCGACCAGAACCCGACTAGACCCAACTGCATGTGTCGGGTTCAGGTTGGGTCGAAATTCCGAGTCCAGCATTCGGGCTGGGGTCAGGTCGGGCTGGACATTGCTTCCAGGAAGTCAGGGGATCAGGCTTACCAGTGATTTCCGCACAACTCCAGCTGCAGGAACAGCTTGCTGCCGGAACAGATGAAGGAGATGCGGGTCGGGTCGGGCACACAAAAAAAATTAAAGAGCTCAGGTCGGGTTCGGGTTGGCTGCCTTCATGTCAGGCCTGTGTTGGGATTTAATTTTATACCCAAGCCAGGCTTCAGTTGCGGTTGTTGGAGTTCAGTGATCTCAGTTCCAGGACATCATTGCAGGAGTTCCTCAGAGTAGTGTCCTCCGCTCAACCATCTTCAGCTGCTTCATCAATGACCTTCCTTCCATCATAAAGTCGGAAGTGAGGATGTTCGGTAATGATTGTACAATGTACAGTGTCACAAGAACACAAGAAATTGGAGCAGGAGTAGACCATATGGCCCATCGAGCCTGCTCCACCATTCAGTATGATCATGGCTAATCTTAGGCTTCAACTTCACTTTCCCGCCCGCTTGCCATATCCCTTGATTCCGAGAGACCAAAAATCTATATAACCCAGCCTTAAATGTATTCAACAATGGAGCATCCACAACCTTCTGGGGTAGAGCATTCCAAAGACTCTCAACCCTCTGAGTGAAGTAATCTTTCCTCATCTCAGTCCTAAATGATCAGCCACTAATCCTGAGACTGTGCCCCGTGTTATCGATTCCCCAAACAGTGGAAACAATCTCTGTGTCTACTCTATCCAGTCCATTCAGAATCTTGTATGTTTCCATGAGATCGTCTCTCATTCTTCTAAACTCCAGAGAATATAGGCCCAATTTACTCAGCCTCTCATCATAGGACAACCCCCTCATCCCAGGGACCAATCTCGTGAACCTTCGCTGTACCGCCTCCAATGCAAGTATATTCTTACTTAAATGTGGAGACTAAAACTGTCTACAGTACTCGAGATGTGGTCTCACCAAAACTCTGTACAATTGTAGCGAGACTTCTTTATTCCTGTACTCCAATCCCCTTGCAATAAAGGCCAACATGCCATTTGCTTTCCTAATTTCTTGCTATACCTGCATGCTAACTTTCTGCATTCAAGCACACCTAAGTCTCACTGAACATCAACACTTACAAGTTTCACACCTTTTAAAAAACACTCTGCTTTTCTATTCTTACTGTGAGAAACGTAGCCCACTTGATAATAATTTACACCAAGTCAAACTCTGAAGAAGTAAGTTTATTTAACGGTCTTGCAAGATCGGGTGTCCTACAAGCAGGCACACCGATCAACATATTCAGTTCATGTTTATACAATACAAATCCATTTGTCCACGCCTTTATTTTACATTATTGGTTATAACGTATTATGACACTAACCTATCCTATGGTTGCTACAGTCTCCTCCTCTGTTTACTTCTCCCCCTACTCTAACTTTCTAGCCCCTAACTCTTGTTTTTGTTTTACCTTATTTGGCTCTCCATTATGTGTTTTAACTTGCAGCTGTCAGCCTTTATCTTAGTGGGGCAGTTTCTTATTCACTACATCCTTTGTTCTAACTCTTGCTGTTTCTCTTTTATCTGCCTAAGCACAATTTTTAAGTGATGTACTGTCCCAAGGTCTGTACTTACATACCCTTATCAATTCTCTTTTTCAGTGATGTACTGTCTTAAGGTCTCCACTTACAGACCCTTATCAGTTCACTTTGTCAGTGATGTACTGTCTTAAGGTCTCCACTTACAGACCCTTATCAGTTCACTTTTTCAGTGATTTCATTATGTTGTGCACAAATGACTTCTTGGTAACTTTCCACAAGCTGTCGAAACAACATTTCAGTATTTCTTATTCTCACATTACTACTAATGTGAATAACTTTACACTTCCCTACATTATACTCCATCTACCATTCTCAGTGCATCAGATACTGAAGTAGTCCATGTCCTCATGAGGCAAGACCTGGACAACATCCAGGCTTGGGCTGATAGGTGCTAAGTAACATTCATGCCAAACAAGTGTCAGGCAATGCCCATCTCCAACAAGAGAGAATCTAACCATCACCCCTTGACATTCAATGGCATTAATATTGCTGGATCCCCCTCAACATCCAGAAACTGAACTGGAGCAGCAGTATAAATACTGTGTTGACAAGAGCAGGTCAAAGGCTGGAAATGCTGCAGCGAGTAGTCCACCTCCTGATTCCCCATGCCTGTCCACCATCTACAAGGCACAAGTCAAGAGTATGATGGAATAATCTCGACTTGCCTGGATGAGTGCAGCTCCAACAACACTCAGGAAGTTCAACACCATCCAGGATAAATCAGCCCACTTGATCGGCACCCCATGCACCACCTTAAACATTCACTCCCTCCACCAGGAATGGGCAGAGGCAGCAGAGTGTACCAGATACAAGATGCACTGCAGCAACTCACCATGCCCTATTCAACAGCACCTTCCAAACCCACGACCGCCTCCACCTAGAAGGACAAGGGCAGCAGACGCATGGGAACACCACCATCTGCAAGTTTTCCTCCAAGCCACACACCATCCTGACTTGGGAAAATATTGCTGTTCCTTCACTGTTGCTAGATCGACATCCTGGAATTCCCTCTCTAACAGCATTGTGGATGTACCTACACCAGATAGACTGCAGAGGTTCAAGAAGGCAGCTCACCACCACCTTCCCACGGGCAATTAGGGATGGGCAACAAATGCTGGTCTTTCCAGTGACGCCCACATCCCACAAAACAAATAAGTATAAAAAATGATCAGTGGAAGAATGAAGTGGATATGTGGAAATGGGTTGTGTCCCAATGAGAAAGGAAACAAGATATGGCCTTGGCGTTGCTTTGGACCAGAAGTAAAATGAGAAGTAAAATGCTTTGTGAGCTGCCTCCCCATCAATTAAAAACGGATGATGGTTTGGATCTTCTATTAGAGTTCTTGGATGAAATATACAAGTGAGGTGATCTATTAAATGCCTTTGAGGCATGGTCAGAGTTTGATACATTTTGGAAAACAGATGTTTATTCAAAGGAAGAATATATCATATCCATTAACAGATTGTATAAAAGATTGACAAAATTCACTTTAGAGATCCCTGTTTCAGTGCTAACACTTAAATTGCTGGATTGTGCCAAAGTGTAGCATGGGGACATACTCCTGGTTCTAACTGGTTTTCAGTTCTCGGAGAGGGAGACTTCCTGCTGGATCAAATGTCTGCTCTCTTGTAAAGATTCTTGGGGGCTTGGCGGAGCAAATGGGACATTCCGCAGTAACACAAAGAACAGAAGACTCAATAATTGCCAGATTTCGAAAGGGACCAGATACTGGATGCAGGCGTAAGTACAATAGAATGTTTATGGACAGTCAGAATGAGGATGAAAGCACCTTTAGCAGATCTGGCTATTATAACGAAGACAAAATTGGATCAGCAATAATAGATGACTGAATCCCAGCAATGGCCAAGGAACAATTAATAGGTGTGTCAGGTGTGGCTCCAAGTACCATTATGCCATGAACTGCACAAAGCATCGAGGCAGAGTCCTCAAAATGACACATGGGACAGAGGATTCTGAGGCAGAAGATGAAGACCTTGATGAATCTGAACAAATTGTACAGGCCACAAGGAGTTATTCGCAGACTTGTTTAACTATGTCATGCTAGTAGTGCTTGCACTTCAACAGTATGTAGAACAGATTGGTTAAAATGCTATCTAGATTCACTAAATAGTGAGGATTGATGCAACATGAAGGAGTATAAAAGTACTACTTGTTTCCGGTTCAGAGATGACCAGCATTAAGGTCATTAAATAGAGTCATAATTCCATATAAAATAGCTGGAGTAAGCCATGTTATCAGTACTGATGTCTCTAGTGAGATATCTATGTGGTTGAGTAAACCTTCTATCAATGAGACACAAATGAAATTTGACATGGAGTGTGATAAGGCAGTTACTTTTGGAAAGTCAGTGGATCTGCAGTTTACCCAATCTTGACATTATTGGGTCCCCTCAACAAAACCTGTTGTTCCTTATCAGAGTGTTAGACAAGTATTAATGGCATCAGATGATAAGAATCAGAGAGTAGAAAAGCAAATTCGCCTGAAGTAATATAGACAATTTGCTCACCCTGCTTGTCAGAGGTTAAAAACCCTACTAAAAGATACAGGTACAGTTGAAGAGTGTATGAGGCTAATAGAAGAGATTAGTCAAGTGTGAAATATGTAAAAAGTAATCCACGTCCTATTGTAAACCTTCCATTGGCATGTGGCTTTAATGAGGCCATTGCGTGGATTAAAGACAGAAATATTTTCATTCGACATTTTATAGACCTGGCCACCAGACTTAGTGTTTCTACAATAAAACAGAGTAAGGTCAAAAGGGTGATTAAGGATAAAATCATGGAGAAATGGATAGGGATCAGACTTGGGGCACGAGCAAAGTTTCTAATTGATCGTGGAGGGAATTTGCCAATGATGAGTTCAATGACATGTTTGAAAACATGAACAATATGGTCATGAATACAGCAGCTGAAAGTCTTTTCAGTAATGGACTCTGCGACAGGGATGATGTGGTGATTGATGAAATGCTGCATAAAATCTTAGCTGATCAACCAGACTGCAAGTTGACAACCGGCCGAGCATTGATGGTTCATACAAAGAAATCACTCCAGTGGTTGGAGGGTTTAGTCTCTGTCAATCGGTCTGTGAGGAAAAATTCCAAATTTCCTTCTGAACTGTGTGATAGTCCTCCTGTTCCAGAAGGTACTACAATTAGTTCAATTTTTTCAGTACATTTGAATGTTTTACATGCAGGGAGATGGGATTTCATCAGGTCTGAGATCTTGATGAAAATTCAGAGAGCTCTGAGGCATCATATAAGACCATCTGAGATAGAATTTAATTCAGCAGATTTGCTCTATTATAAAAGAGAGGGTCATAGGGAATGGAGAGGCCTGGGTAAAGTAATAGGCCATGATGGTAAAACAGTCCTTATCAAACATATCAAACTGTTCAGGTTCATTCCTCACGATTAATCAGGATTAATTATATCTTGGACTCTGAGCAGCCGATAGAAGTAAACGAGGCACCTTGTACCTCAAATGTTCGTGTGTTTTGTGATGAGGGTCCTGAGGACCAGTAAAACAGTAGATCAGGGGCTGGTTAGTGGTACTATGAGTGATCATGACACACAGGACAGAGCTATCACATCCAAAGACCAATTGCTCAGAAACTTGGGTGACACATATTCCAGAGGGGTCAAGTTAATGCAGGAATATGACAATTGTGGGATGTGCAGGAAAACCTACTGGCAAGTTTAAATATTGTTTAATGTATAGGATGATGGTCAAGAAGTGAGGTCTGTGGACTGGTAGAATGGGACGAAAGAGTGGATGGTATGAAAGCACAGTGCACGTTCTGATAGTGGATCTGGAGGTGACTCTTGCATCAGAAAAAAATCAGGTATCAGAGAAAGTGCCTCGATTGTGTAAGAGAGAGATCTCTCAGTAGTCGTCCCAACAGATGTAAAAGTGCAAGAAGAGGCCATAACCTGAACAGATTACACAATGAAATTAAAGCCACAGAACAGTCTCTGCAGAAGTCCTCATGATTGCAAAGTTTTAGTGGCTGCCAATAAACTTGAGGACAAACTATTAAGAGAAGCAAAACAAAGGGAATTCGATAGTTGGAGACAGTTGGAGTTTACTCTGGTAACAGATCAGGGGCAAGCAGCCTTGTCAGATAGGTGGATTTGTACTGAAAACGTCCTTGCAGATGGAACTTATAAGGCTAAAACCAGGCTGATTGCTAGGGGGTTTGATGAATGACTGGGTGATACAGATGTTGGAGTTAATATGCACAACCAAAATTTCAACAAAAAAAACAAATTCAAAACCTCCATATTCTGTACAAAGCATTACATTTTCGAGAGGCCCCTCCTCGAGGACCATAAAGAATTTCTTCGTACAAGAATTTCCTTTTGTAAAACAATCAGACAGCTGATGACTTGCATCTACCCATTTAATTTTAGAGATTTCCTTTCTCTCCGGCATTTCTTTCAAGCCACCAAGATCGATCTGGAACCTTTTCTGAAACTTTTAGTAGAATGTGCATCAGCCAACAATGAACAATTATCTACATAACATTCAATGAGTATGTGATCTTCAGTACACCCCTTGTATAGAATCTCACTTACAATATTTGACAAATAGAATCCCATATCCACTGTCTCCACTAGGGCCAGTGTATCAATCAGCTGAAGTACTTTTAACAACCCTTTTTATTTTCTGAGCTTCCCAAGCTGAAGGACAGTATCTCCCATTTTCACCCATCAGTAATATTATGAAACCAGCTGCACTAGAATACCCATCAGGAAGATTAGCATGTGAACCATCGCTAAAAATGACTAGTTTCATGTTCTTTGGGTCACCTAGGGATGGGAACTTAAGCACACATTTCACCAGCTGCCTTTACAGAGTAGAACAGTAAGTACCAGACTGTGTGAGATTATGTTTATAATAACAGGGCAGTGAACAATATTATTAGTATCAGTAATAGTGTTATTAATAATAATGAACGCTGTACATTATTATTAGTATCAGTAATAGTGTTATTAATGAACGCTGTACATTATTATTAGTATCAGTAATAGTGTTATCAATGAATGCTGGAGATTTATGATTCCTGTTATTTCTCTCTCTGATCCCCAGCTTATCAGATGTCGGTCTCACAGATTTTTGTGCCAAGGATCTCACTTTTGCTCTCAGGACAAACCAGTCACTGACGTTTCTGAACCTGGGATCAAACGCCTTCACAGACCGATCTGTCCCCGATCTCCGCCGCCTCATACTGACTTGTCGGAGTCTGGAGCAGACCCGGTGAGTGCTTGTGTTACTGTTTAATGTAATTAATAAAATATAAATTGGTTCACTCACTATTATGAGTAATATTTCTGTAATTATTATTGAAATATTAATCCCAGTCTCCCTGTTATTTACACTATTGGTCAATCTGTTTATTTCCTGTTTAATCTTTAATCTCATTCAGGTTGCGGTGGAACCAGTTCAGTTCAAATGGAAAGAATCAGCTGAAGTCATTGCAGGGTACAAGACCCAGGCTGGATGTGGTTGTGTGAACATCTCAATTTGTAAACATTACTGAGGGGTCGATGAACGGACTTGTTACCTGTACTCACCTGGATTTGTATAATGACTTCCACTTGGAAATGTTTTATTAAACTTCACCTCTGTATCACTGCCTCCTGGATGATGTAACAGTACTGATGAGAATTGTTATTGTGTGATGTTGAATTAAATGATGCATTATCTTAACAAGTACATCTCAGGACTTCTTACCAACTTCAAATTTGAGAATAGTTTCAGAGAATGTTGGCCTTTACCAGATAAAAGTTGAATGTGGCTCAAAAGCAGTTTACCTGAGGGAAATATCAGAGAGACAAGTCAACGAAGCATCACTGTTTAAGAGAGGTGAGAGAGGGAAACCTGGGAATTATAGACCAGTTAGCGAAACCTCTCTGTAGGGAAATTGCAAGAGACTATAATTAAAGACAAGGTGATTAAACACTTAAAAAAATGTCAAGTGCTCAGGGAGACCAGCATGGATTTATAAAGGGTAGGTCATGTCTTGCAGATCGGATTGGATTTTTTGAAGTGGTGATTAATGTCATCAAAAGAAGAATGTGTATGGATGTTATTTATGTGAACTATCAGAACACATTTGATAAAGTGCCTCATAAGAGATTTTTTTTTATATTCATTCATGGGATGTGGGCGTCGCTGGCCAGGCCAGCATTTATTGCCCATCCCTAATTGCCCTTGAGAAGGTGATGGTGAGCTGCCTTCTTGAACAGCTGCAGTCCATGGGAGGCAGATACACCCACAGTGCTGTAAGGAAGGGAGTCCCAGGATTTTAACCCATGGACAGTGAAGGAGGGGTGATATAGTTCCAAGTCAGGATGGTGTGTAACATGGAGGGGAATCTGCAGGTGGTGGTGTTCCCATACATTTGCTGCCCTTGTCCTTCTAGTTGGTAGAGGTCGTGGGTTTGGAAGGTGCTGTCTAAGGAGCCTTGGTTTGTTGCTGCAGTGCATCTTGTAGATGGTACACACTGCTGCCACTGTGTGTCGGTAGTGGAGGGAGTGAATGTTTGTGGATGGGGTGCCGATCAAGCGGCCTGCTTTGTCCTGGATGGTGTTGAGCTTCTGGAGTGCTGTTGGAGCTGCACCCATCCAGGCAAGTGGAGAGTATTCCATCACACTCCTGACTTGTGCCTTGTAGATGGTGGACAGACTTTGGGGAGTCAGGAGGTGAGTTACTCGCCACAGGATTGCTAGCCTCTGACCTGCTCTTGTAGCCACGGTATTTATATGGCTACTCCAGTTCAGTTTCTGGTCAATGGTAGCCCCTAGGATGTTGATAGTGGGGGATTCAGCCATGGTAATGCCATTGAATGTCAAGGGGAGATGGTTAGATTCTCTCTTGTTGGGGATGGTCATTGCCTGGCATTTGTGTGGCGCGAATGTTACTTGCCACTTATCAGCCCAAGCCTGGACATTGTCCAGTCTTGCTGCATTTTTACACAGACTGCTTCAGTATCTGAGGAGTCACGAATGGTGCTGAACATTGTGCAATCATCAGCGAACATCCCCAGTTCTGACCTTATGATTGAAGAAAGGTCATTGATGAAGCAGCTGAAGATGGTTCGGCCGAGGACAGCACCCTGAAGAACTCCTGCAGTGATGTCCTGGAGCTCAGATTATTGACCTCCAACAACCACAACCATCTTCCTTTGCGTTAGGTATGACTCCAACCAGTGGAGAGTTTTCCCCGATTCCCATTGACTTCAGTTTTGCTAGGGCTCCTTGATGCCATACTTGGTCAAATGCTGCCTTGATCTCAAGGTCAGTCATTCTCCCCTCACCTCTTGAGTTCAGCTGTTTTGTCCATGATTGAACCAAGGCTGTAATGAGGTCAGGAGCTGAGTGGCCCTGGCGAACCCAAACTGAGCGTCACTGAGCAGGTTATTGCGAAGCAAGTGCTGCTTGATGGCACCTTCCATCACTTTACTGATGATTGAGAGTAGGCTGATGGGGCATTAATTGGCCGGGTTGGCCTTGTCCTGCTTTTTGTGTACAGGACATACCTGGGCAATTTTCCACATTGCTGGGTAGATGCCCATGTTGTAGCTGTACTGGAACAGCTTGACTAGGGGCGTGGCAGGTTCTGGAGCACAGGTCTTTAGCACTATTGCCGGAATATTTCCGGACCCATAGCCTTTGCAGTATCCAGTGCCTTCAGTCGTTTCTTGACATCACGGGGAGTGAATCGAATTGGCTGAAGTTTAGCATCTGTGATGCTGGGGACTTCAGGAGGAGGCCGAGATGGATCATCAACTCGGCACTTCTGGCTGAAGATTGTTGCAAATGCTTCAGCCTTATCTTTTGCACTGATGTGCTGGGCTCTCCCATCATTGAATATTTGTGGAGCCACCTCCTCCAGTTAGTTATTTGATTGTCCACCACCATTCATGGCTGGATGTGGCAGGACTGCAGAACGCAGATCTGATCCGTTGATTATGGGATCGCTTAGCTCTGTCTATCACATGCTGCTTATGCAGTTTGGCACGCAGATAGTCCTGTGTTGTCGCTTCACCAGGTTGACACCTCATTTTGAGGTATGCCTGGTGCTGCTCCTGGCCTGCTCTCCTGCACTCTTCATTGAACCAGGGTTGGTCTCCTGGCTTGATGGTAATGGTAGAGTGGGGAATATGCCGGGCGATGAGGTTACAGGTTGTGGTTGAGTACAATTCTGCTGCTGCTGATGGCCCGCAGCATCTCATGGATGCCCAGTTTTGCCTTGCTAGATCTGTTCAAAATCTATCCCATTTAGCACGGTGGTAGTGCCACACAACACAAAGCAGTGTATCCTCAATGTGAAGGCGGGACTTCGCCTCCACAAGGACTGTGCGGTGGTCACTCCTACCAGTACTGTCATGGACAGATGCACCTGCAGCAGGCAAATTGGTGAGGACGCAGTCAAGTATGTTTTCCCCTCTTGTTGGTTCCCTCACCACCTGCCGCAGACACAGTCTCGCAGCTATGTCCTTCAGGACTCAGCCCGGTCAGTAGTGGTGCTACCAAGCCATTCTTGGTGATGAACATTGAATTCCCCCACCCAGAGTACATTCTGCGCCCTTGCCACCCTCAGTGCTTCCTCCAAGTGCTGTTCAACATGGTACTGACTTATCAGCTGAGGGAGGGCGGTAGGTGGTAATCAGCAGGGGGTTTCTTTGTCCATGTTTGACCTGATGTCATGAGACTTCATGGGGTCAAGAGTCGATGTTGAGGCCTCCCAGGGCAACACTCTCCCTACTGTATACCACTGTCCCGCCACCTCTGCTGGGTCTGTCCTGCTGTTGGGACAGGACATACTGGGGGATAGTGATGGCAGAGTCTGGGACATTGTCAGGTATGATTCCGTATGACTATGTCAGGCTGTTGCTTGACTGGTCTGTGGGACAGCTCTCCCAACTTTGGCACAAGCCCCCAGATGTTAGTAAGGAGGACTTTGCAGTATCAACAGGGCTGGGTTTGCCATAGTCGTTTCCAGTGCCTAGGTCGAAGCTGGGTGGTCCGTCCAGTTTCATTCCTTTTTATTGACTTCGTAGCAGTTAGATACAACTGAGTGGCTTGCCAGGCCTTTTCAGAGGGCATGTAAGAGTCAACCACATTGCTGTGGCCAGACCAGGTAAGGACAGTAGATTTCCTTCTCTGAAGGACATTAGTGAACCAGATGGGTTTTTACAACAATCGACAATGGTTTCATGGCCATCATTAGACTAGCTTTTAATTCCAGATTTATTAGTTGAATTCAAATTCCACCTTCTGCTGTGGTGGGATTTGGACCCATGTCCCCAGAGCAATACCCTGGGTCTCTGGGTTACTAGTCCAGTGACAAAACCACTATGCCACCGCTTCCCGTTTGAGCAAGTCTTGACTTCCTAAAAAACCAAATGGTAACTGTAAGAAACAATACTTTCCAAATGGCGTTCTGTAAACATTCAGAAAGATGGATTGACCAGTATCCATGTTTCGTGTCCAACTTCAAGAAAAATGTGGCTTTTCAAACCTCGGATTTAGCTCTTCCAAAGTGATTATTTTGTGAATGCATCTTTTGAATGTGCAATTCAATCTTCTCGGATCTGGACATACTCTGATGGTCCCATGTTTCTTGATTACAGTAGTTATAGAACTACCCCAGTCTATGTGCTGCTGAACACAGAAAGTGATCCCTTGTCGTTCGATTGTGTCAAGCTCATCTTTTTAGCTTGTCAGTTATGTGGACACTGCATTCCTGTGGTGGATTTCTGGAAGGAAATGCATCGTCTTTCAAATGAAGAGCATCTCCTAGAAAACTGCCCTCGGTATCATATCTAGATCTGGGTACTTCTGTTGTAAATCATGAATGGGCTCCTGGGATCACATGTGCCTTGATTGTCTAGCCTTGGTGCTTTATTTATCTCGTGAATCGTCATGATCTGGCATCCACTGCATGCCAATAGTTCTGCTACCGTTAGACCATGGGTGTCAACTGTGTAGAAGACTTGTGGTGATCATGCAGAATTTCCATATCTGCACTCCGATATCAATACTCCCATGCAGCATATAGGTGATCCATTATACACAATGAGCCTAGCTCTTGTTGGCTGCAACATAGACTCCCACCTCACTATATATGTATCCTTAAGTATACGTAGTGGTAAATTGTTGGCACTTGTACCAATGTCTATCTTCCTTCGTGGCTTGTGCTTGCTACTTTTGTTTGCATATATGATTTTGATAGTATTGAAGGATTCCAACTGTGTGATTGAATCCATGTGGTGTGTGAAACGCTTGTTCACTTTCAGTGCCATCTTTGCTACAGAGGTCTTTGCCTATCTCATGGACATCCTGTGCTCAAACTGGTGTTTGGAGAAATTGTTTCTGTTCTTGCCACTAGGCAATTTCTGATAGAACTTTGTCTTGCTGTGGCTTCTGACTGCTTCTTCACTGCCAGATTCCCTGCATAGTATTGCGCAGTGTCCCTTTATACAACATTCCTTGCAGGTGTCTCTGAATGTAGAACAATTTCTTGGCGAATGCATGAGACCACACTTGTCACACATCTTGTCCTGTAGAGGTGTCTTGGCTACTTCACATATGATAGTTGCTGCTCCCATTCCTTGTGTGTTTGCCTGATTGCAGCTATGGTTTCGCACCCTCTGACATCCTTGGAGACCGCCGATGTCATGTCCTCTTGACTTATGAAACCAACATTTTTAAATGCCTCTATTGGAGTTGATGTGATGACCAGCTCATTTTCCTCTCAGAAAGTTTTGAGTCTGAAAAATCACGGTTTTCCCTTTCTTTCTGACATATCCAGGTCAAAAGATTATTTGGGCTGCTGTCCAAAAGCTAGTTCCAGTTGGAACCTTCCAATTCACCACTGGGTATTTTGTTGTCATGGTGTCGGAAATTCTTTCTTTCAAAAATTCTTCTACTGGAGCTTTCCCCTTTAATTACTGGGTTTTAGTAGCTTTCCTTGAAGGAAGAAAAAAACAATGCAGGTCTGCTGTGCCTGCACCGCTGGGCGACTGCCTGACCCGGTACTCTGTGCCGACAGCATTGGACCACTGTCACACCCGGTGCTCTGAGCCGGCAACATTGGACCACTGTCACACCCGGTGTTCTGTGCCTGCAACATTGGAACACTGTCACACCCGGTGATCTGTGCCTGCAATGCTGGATCACTGTCACACCTGATGCTCTGTGCCTGCAGCACTGGACCACTGTCACACCCGGTGCTCTGTGCCTGCAACATTGGACCACTGTCACACCTGGTGCTCTGTGCCTACAGCGCTGGACCACTGTCACACCCGGTGCTCTGTGCCTGCAACATTGGACCACTGTCACACCCGGTGCTCTGTGCCTGCAGTGCTGGACCACTGTCACACCCAGTGCTCTGAGCAGGCAACATTGGATCACTGTCACACTCGGTGCTCTGTGCCTGCAGCGCTGGACCACTGTCACACCCGGTGCTCTGTGCCTGCAGGGCTGGACCACTGTCACACCCGGTGCTCTGAGCCTGCAACATTGGACCACTGTCACACCCGGTGCTCTGTGCCTGCAACATTGGACCACTGTCACACCTGGTGCTCTGTGCCTACAGCGCTGGACCACTGTCACACCCGGTGCTCTGTGCCTGCAACATTGGACCACTGTCACACCCGGTGCTCGGTGCCTGCAGTGCTGGACCACTGTCACACCCGGTGCACTGAGCAGGCAACATTGGATCACTGTCACACCCGGTGCTCTGTGCCTGCAGCGCTGGACCACTGTCACACCCGGTGCTCTGTGCCTGCAGGGCTGGACCACTGTCACACCCGGTGCTCTGAGCCTGCAACATTGGACCACTGTCACACCTGGTGCTCTGTGCCTGCAACATTGGACCACTGTCACACCCGGTGCTCTGTGCCTGCAAAATTGGACCACTGTCACACCCGGTGCGCTGTGCCTGCAGCGCTGGACCACTGTCACACCCGGTGCGCAGTGCCTGGAGCGCTGGACCACTGTCACACCCGGTGCTCTGAGCCTGCAGCGCTGGACCACTGTCACACCCGGTGCTCTGTGCCTGCAACATTGGACCACTGTTACACACAGTTCTCTGTGCCTGTAACATTGGACCACTGTCACACACCGTGCTCTGTGCCTGCAACATTGGACGACTGTCATACCCGGTGCTCTGTGCCTGCAACATTGGACCACTGTCACACCCGGTGATCTGAGCCTGCAACATTGGACCTCTGTCACACCCAGTGCTCTGTGCCTGCAGCGCTGGACAACTGTCACACCCAGTGCTCTGAGACTGCAACATTGGACCACTGTCACACCCGGTGCTCTGAGCCTGCAACATTGGACCACTGTCAAACCCGGTGCTCTGTGCCTGCAACATTGGACCACTGTCACACCCGGTGCGCTGTGCCTGCAGCGCTGGACCACTGTCACACCCGGTGCGCAGTGCCTGGAGCGCTGGACCACTGTCACACCCGGTGCTCTGAGCCTGCAGCGCTGGACCACTGTCACACCCGGTGCTCTGTGCCTGCAGCATTGGACCACTGTTACACACAGTTCTCTGTGCCTGTAACATTGGACCACTGTCACACCTGGTGCTCTGAGCCTGCAACATTGGACCACTGTCACACCCGGTGCTCTGTGCCTGCAACATTGGAACACTGTCACACCCCGTGCTCTGTGCCTGCAGCGCTGGACCACTGTTACACCCGGTGCTCTGTGCCTTCAACATTGGACCACTGTCACACCCGGTGCTCTGAGCCTGCAACATTGGACCACTGTCACACACCATGCTCTGTGCCTGCAACATTGGACAACTGTCATACCCGGTGCTCTGTGCCTGCAACATTGGACCACTGTCACACCCGGTGCTCTGTGCCTGCAACATTGGACCACTGACACACCCGGTGCTCTGTCCCAGCAGCGCTGGACCACTGTCACACCCAGTGCACTGTGCCTGCAAAATTGGACTACTGTCACACCCGGTGCTCTGTGCCTGCAACATTGGACCACTGTCATACACGGTGCTCTGTGCCTGCAACATCGGACCACTGTCACACCCCGTGCTCTGAGCCTGCAACATTGGACCACTGTCACACCCGGTGCTCTGTGACTGCAACATTGGACCACTGTCACACGCGGTGCTCTCTGCCTGCAACATTGGACCACTGTCACACCCAGTGCTCTGTGCCTGCAACATTGGACCTCTGTCACACCCAGTGCTCTGTGCCTGCAGCACTGGACCACTGTCACACCCGGTGCTCTGTGACTGCAACATTGGACCACTGTCACACCCGGTGCTCTCTGCCTGCAACATTGGACCACTGTCACACCCGGTGATCTGTGCCTGCAGCACTGGACCACTGTCAAACCCGGTGCTCTGTGACTGCAACATTGGACCACTGTCACACCCGGTGCTCTCTGCCTGCAACATTGGACCTCTGTCACACCCAGTGCTCTGTGCCTGCAGCGCTGGACAACTGTCACACCCAGTGCTCTGAGACTGCAACATTGGAACACTGTCATACCCGGTGCTCTGTGCCTGCAACATTGGAACACTGTCACACCCCGTGCTCTGTGCCTGCAGCGCAGGACCACTGTCACACCCGGTGCTCTGTGCCTGCAACATTGGACCACTGTCACACCCCGTGCTCTGTGCCTGCAGCACTGGACCACTGTCACACCCGGTGCTCTGTGCCTGCAACATTGGACCACTGTCACACCCGGTGCTCTGAGCCTGCAACATTGGACTACTGTCACACACCGTGCTCTGTGCCTGTAACATTGGACGACTGTCATACCCGGTGCTCTGTGCCTGCAACATTGGACCACTGTCACACCCGGTGCTCTGAGCCTGCAACATTGGACCACTGTCACACCCCGTGCTCTGTCCCAGCAGCGCTGGACCACTGTCACACCCAGTGCTCTGTGCCTGCAACATTGGACCACTGTCACACCCGGTGCTCTGAGCCTGCAACATTGGACCACTGTCACACCCCGTGCTCTGTCCCAGCAGCGCTGGACCACTGTCACACCCAGTGCTCTGTGCCTGCAACATTGGACCACTGTCACACCCGTTGCTCTGAGCCTGCAACATTGGACCACTGTCACACCCCGTGCTCTGTGCCTGCAACATTGGACCACTGTCACACCCCGTGCTCTGTGCCTGCAGCACTGGACCACTGTCACACCCGGTGCTCTGTGCCTGCAACATTGGGCCACTGTCACACCTGGTGCTCTGTGCCTGCAGCACTGGACCACTGTCACACCCGGTGCTCTGTGCCTGCAACATTGGACCACTGTCACACCTGGTGCTCTGTGCCTACAGCGCTGGACCACTGTCACACCCGGTGCTCTGTGCCTGCAAGATTGGACCACTGTCACACCCGGTGCTCTGTGCCTGCAGTGCTGGACCACTGTCACACCCAGTGCTCTGAGCAGGCAACATTGGATCACTGTCACACCCGGTGCTCTGTGCCTGTAGGGCTGGACCACTGTCACACCCGGTGCTCTGAGCCTGCAACATTGGACCACTGTCACACCCGGTGCTCTGTGCCTGCAACATTGGACCACTGTCACACCTGGTGCTCTGTGCCTACAGCGCTGGACCACTGTCACACCCGGTGCTCTGTGCTTGCAACATTGGACCACTGTCACACCCGGTGCTCTGTGCCTGTAGGGCTGGACCACTGTCACACCCGGTGCTCTGAGCCTGCAACATTGGACCACTGTCACACCCGGTGCTCTGTGCCTGCAACATTGGACCACTGTCACACCTGGTGCTCTGTGCCTACAGCGCTGGACCACTGTCACACCCGGTGCTCTGTGCTTGCAACATTGGACCACTGTCACACCCGGTGCTCGGTGCCTGCAGTGCTGGACCACTGTCACACCCGGTGCACTGAGCAGGCAACATTGGATCACTGTCACACCCGGTGCTCTGTGCCTGCAGCGCTGGACCACTGTCACACCCGGTGCTCTGTGCCTGCAGGGCTGGACCACTGTCACACCCGGTGCTCTGAGCCTGCAACATTGGACCACTGTCACACCTGGTGCTCTGTGCCTTCAACATTGGACCACTGTCACACCCGGTGCTCTGTGCCTGCAACATTGGACCACTGTCATACCCGGTGCGCTGTGCCTGCAGCACTGGACCACTGTCACACCCGGTGCTCTTTTCCTGCTACATTGGACCACTGTCACACCTGGTGCTCTGTGCCTGCAGCACTGGACCACTGTCACACCCGGTGCTCTGTGCCTGCAACATTGGACCACTGTCACACCTGGTGCTCTGTGCCTACAGCGCTGGACCACTGTCACACCCGGTGCTCTGTGCCTGCAACATTGGACCACTGTCACACCCGGTGCTCTGTGCCTGCAGTGCTGGACCACTGTCACACCCAGTGCTCTGAGCAGGCAACATTGGATCACTGTCACACCCGGTGCTCTGTGCCTGCAGCGCTGGACCACTGTCACACCCGGTGCTCTGTGCCTGCAGGGCTGGACCACTGTCACACCCGGTGCTCTGAGCCTGCAACATTGGACCACTGTCACACCCGGTGCTCTGTGCCTGCAACATTGGACCACTGTCACACCTGGTGCTCTGTGCCTACAGCGCTGGACCACTGTCACACCCGGTGCTCTGTGCCTGCAACATTGGACCACTGTCACACCCGGTGCTCGGTGCCTGCAGTTCTGGACCACTGTCACACCCGGTGCACAGAGCAGGCAACATTGGATCACTGTCACACCCGGTGCTCTGTGCCTGCAGCGCTGGACCACTGTCACACCCGGTGCTCTGTGCCTGCAGGGCTGGACCACTGTCACACCCGGTGCTCTGAGCCTGCAACATTGGACCACTGTCACACCTGGTGCTCTGTGCCTGCAACATTGGACCACTGTCACACCCGGTGCTCTGTGCCTGCAAAATTGGACCACTGTCACACCCTGTGCGCTGTGCCTGCAGCGCTGGACCACTGTCACACCCGGTGCGCAGTGCCTGGAGCGCTGGACCACTGTCACACCCGGTGCTCTGAGCCTGCAGCGCTGGACCACTGTCACACCCGGTGCTCTGTGCCTGCAACATTGGACCACTGTTACACACAGTTCTCTGTGCCTGTAACATTGGACCACTGTCACACACCGTGCTCTGTGTTTGCAACATTGGACGACTGTCATACCCGGTGCTCTGTGCCTGCAACATTGGACCACTGTCACACCCGGTGATCTGAGCCTGCAACATTGGACCTCTGTCACACCCAGTGCTCTGTGCCTGCAGCGCTGGACAACTGTCACACCCAGTGCTCTGAGACTGCAACATTGGACCACTGTCACACCCGGTGCTCTGAGCCTGCAACATTGGACCACTGTCAAACCCGGTGCTCTGTGCCTGCAACATTGGACCACTGTCACACCCGGTGCGCTGTGCCTGCAGCGCTGGACCACTGTCACACCCGGTGCGCAGTGCCTGGAGCGCTGGACCACTGTCACACCCGGTGCTCTGAGCCTGCAGCGCTGGACCACTGTCACACCCGGTGCTCTGTGCCTGCAGCATTGGACCACTGTTACACACAGTTCTCTGTGCCTGTAACATTGGACCACTGTCACACCTGGTGCTCTGAGCCTGCAACATTGGACCACTGTCACACCCGGTGCTCTGTGCCTGCAACATTGGAACACTGTCACACCCCGTGCTCTGTGCCTGCAGCGCTGGACCACTGTTACACCCGGTGCTCTGTGCCTTCAACATTGGACCACTGTCACACCCGGTGCTCTGAGCCTGCAACATTGGACCACTGTCACACACCATGCTCTGTGCCTGCAACATTGGACAACTGTCATACCCGGTGCTCTGTGCCTGCAACATTGGACCACTGTCACACCCGGTGCTCTGTGCCTGCAACATTGGACCACTGACACACCCGGTGCTCTGTCCCAGCAGCGCTGGACCACTGTCACACCCAGTGCACTGTGCCTGCAAAATTGGACTACTGTCACACCCGGTGCTCTGTGCCTGCAACATTGGACCACTGTCATACACGGTGCTCTGTGCCTGCAACATCGGACCACTGTCACACCCCGTGCTCTGAGCCTGCAACATTGGACCACTGTCACACCCGGTGCTCTGTGACTGCAACATTGGACCACTGTCACACGCGGTGCTCTCTGCCTGCAACATTGGACCACTGTCACACCCAGTGCTCTGTGCCTGCAACATTGGACCTCTGTCACACCCAGTGCTCTGTGCCTGCAGCACTGGACCACTGTCACACCCGGTGCTCTGTGACTGCAACATTGGACCACTGTCACACCCGGTGCTCTCTGCCTGCAACATTGGACCACTGTCACACCCGGTGATCTGTGCCTGCAGCACTGGACCACTGTCAAACCCGGTGCTCTGTGACTGCAACATTGGACCACTGTCACACCCGGTGCTCTCTGCCTGCAACATTGGACCTCTGTCACACCCAGTGCTCTGTGCCTGCAGCGCTGGACAACTGTCACACCCAGTGCTCTGAGACTGCAACATTGGAACACTGTCATACCCGGTGCTCTGTGCCTGCAACATTGGAACACTGTCACACCCCGTGCTCTGTGCCTGCAGCGCAGGACCACTGTCACACCCGGTGCTCTGTGCCTGCAACATTGGACCACTGTCACACCCCGTGCTCTGTGCCTGCAGCACTGGACCACTGTCACACCCGGTGCTCTGTGCCTGCAACATTGGACCACTGTCACACCCGGTGCTCTGAGCCTGCAACATTGGACTACTGTCACACACCGTGCTCTGTGCCTGTAACATTGGACGACTGTCATACCCGGTGCTCTGTGCCTGCAACATTGGACCACTGTCACACCCGGTGCTCTGAGCCTGCAACATTGGACCACTGTCACACCCCGTGCTCTGTCCCAGCAGCGCTGGACCACTGTCACACCCAGTGCTCTGTGCCTGCAACATTGGACCACTGTCACACCCGGTGCTCTGAGCCTGCAACATTGGACCACTGTCACACCCCGTGCTCTGTCCCAGCAGCGCTGGACCACTGTCACACCCAGTGCTCTGTGCCTGCAACATTGGACCACTGTCACACCCGTTGCTCTGAGCCTGCAACATTGGACCACTGTCACACCCCGTGCTCTGTGCCTGCAACATTGGACCACTGTCACACCCCGTGCTCTGTGCCTGCAGCACTGGACCACTGTCACACCCGGTGCTCTGTGCCTGCAACATTGGGCCACTGTCACACCTGGTGCTCTGTGCCTGCAGCACTGGACCACTGTCACACCCGGTGCTCTGTGCCTGCAACATTGGACCACTGTCACACCTGGTGCTCTGTGCCTACAGCGCTGGACCACTGTCACACCCGGTGCTCTGTGCCTGCAAGATTGGACCACTGTCACACCCGGTGCTCTGTGCCTGCAGTGCTGGACCACTGTCACACCCAGTGCTCTGAGCAGGCAACATTGGATCACTGTCACACCCGGTGCTCTGTGCCTGTAGGGCTGGACCACTGTCACACCCGGTGCTCTGAGCCTGCAACATTGGACCACTGTCACACCCGGTGCTCTGTGCCTGCAACATTGGACCACTGTCACACCTGGTGCTCTGTGCCTACAGCGCTGGACCACTGTCACACCCGGTGCTCTGTGCTTGCAACATTGGACCACTGTCACACCCGGTGCTCTGTGCCTGTAGGGCTGGACCACTGTCACACCCGGTGCTCTGAGCCTGCAACATTGGACCACTGTCACACCCGGTGCTCTGTGCCTGCAACATTGGACCACTGTCACACCTGGTGCTCTGTGCCTACAGCGCTGGACCACTGTCACACCCGGTGCTCTGTGCTTGCAACATTGGACCACTGTCACACCCGGTGCTCGGTGCCTGCAGTGCTGGACCACTGTCACACCCGGTGCACTGAGCAGGCAACATTGGATCACTGTCACACCCGGTGCTCTGTGCCTGCAGCGCTGGACCACTGTCACACCCGGTGCTCTGTGCCTGCAGGGCAGGACCACTGTCACACCCGGTGCTCTGAGCCTGCAACATTGGACCACTGTCACACCTGGTGCTCTGTGCCTTCAACATTGGACCACTGTCACACCCGGTGCTCTGTGCCTGCAACATTGGACCACTGTCATACCCGGTGCGCTGTGCCTGCAGCACTGGACCACTGTCACACCCGGTGCTCTTTTCCTGCTACATTGGACCACTGTCACACCTGGTGCTCTGTGCCTGCAGCACTGGACCACTGTCACACCCGGTGCTCTGTGCCTGCAACATTGGACCACTGTCACACCTGGTGCTCTGTGCCTACAGCGCTGGACCACTGTCACACCCGGTGCTCTGTGCCTGCAACATTGGACCACTGTCACACCCGGTGCTCTGTGCCTGCAGTGCTGGACCACTGTCACACCCAGTGCTCTGAGCAGGCAACATTGGATCACTGTCACACCCGGTGCTCTGTGCCTGCAGCGCTGGACCACTGTCACACCCGGTGCTCTGTGCCTGCAGGACTGGACCACTGTCACACCCGGTGCTCTGAGCCTGCAACATTGGACCACTGTCACACCCGGTGCTCTGTGCCTGCAACATTGGACCACTGTCACACCTGGTGCTCTGTGCCTACAGCGCTGGACCACTGTCACACCCGGTGCTCTGTGCCTGCAACATTGGACCACTGTCACACCCGGTGCTCGGTGCCTGCAGTTCTGGACCACTGTCACACCCGGTGCACTGAGCAGGCAACATTGGATCACTGTCACACCCGGTGCTCTGTGCCTGCAGCGCTGGACCACTGTCACACCCGGTGCTCTGTGCCTGCAGGGCTGGACCACTGTCACACCCGGTGCTCTGAGCCTGCAACATTGGACCACTGTCACACCTGGTGCTCTGTGCCTGCAACATTGGACCACTGTCACACCCGGTGCTCTGTGCCTGCAACATTGGACCACTGTCACACCCGGTGCGCTGTGCCTGCAGCGCTGGACCACTGTCACACCCGGTGTGCAGTGCCTGGAGCGCTGGACCACTGTCACACCCGGTGCTCTGAGCCTGCAGCGCTGGACCACTGTCACACCCGGTGCTCTGTGCCTGCATCATTGGACCACTGTTACACACAGTTCTCTGTGCCTGTAACATTGGACCACTGTCACACACCGTGCTCTGTGCCTGCAACATTGGACGACTGTCATACCCGGTGCTCTGTGCCTGCAACATTGGAACTCTGTCACACCCGGTGCTCTGTGCCTGCAGCGCTGGACAACTGTCACACCCAGTGCTCTGAGACTGCAACATTGGACCACTGTCACACCCGGTGCTCTGAGCCTGCAACATTGGACCACTGTCAAACCCGGTGCTCTGAGCCTGCAACATTGGACCACTGTCACACCCGGTGCGCTGTGACTGCAGTGCTGGACCACTGTCACACCCGGTGCGCAGTGCCTGGAGCGCTGGACCACTGTCACACCCGGTGCTCTGAGCCTGCAGCGCTGGACCACTGTCACACCCGGTGCTCTGTGCCTGCAGCATTGGACCACTGTTACACACAGTTCTCTGTGCCTGTAACATTGGACCACTGTCACACCTGGTGCTCTGAGCCTGCAACATTGGACCACTGTCACACCCGGTGCTCTGTGCCTGCAACATTGGAACACTGTCACACCCCGTGCTCTGTGCCTGCAGCGCTGGACCACTGTTACACCCGGTGCTCTGTGCCTTCAACATTGGACCACTGTCACACCCGGTGCTCTGAGCCTGCAACATTGGACCACTGTCACACACCGTGCTCTGTGCCTGCAACATTGGACAACTGTCATACCCGGTGCTCTGTGCCTGCAACATTGGACCACAGTCACACCCGGTGCTCTGTGCCTGCAACATTGGACCACTGACACACCCGGTGCTCTGTCCCAGCAGCGCTGGACCACTGTCACACCCAGTGTTCTGTGCCTGCAAAATTGGACCACTGTCACACCCCGTGCTCTGTGCCTGCAACATTGGACCACTGTCATACACGGTGCTCTGTGCCTGCAACATCGGACCACTGTCACACCCCGTGCTCTGAGGCTGCAACATTGGACCACTGTCACACCCGGTGCTCTGTGACTGCAACATTGGACCACTGTCACACCCGGTGCTCTCTGCCTGCAACATTGGACCACTGTCACACCCAGTGCTCTGTGCCTGCAACATTGGACCTCTGTCACACCCAGTGCTCTGTGCCTGCAGCACTGGACCACTGTCACACCCGGTGCTCTGTGACTGCAACATTGGACCACTGTCACACCCGGTGCTCTCTGCCTGCAACATTGGACCACTGTCACACCCGGTGATCTGTGCCTGCAGCACTGGACCACTGTCAAACCCGGTGCTCTGTGACTGCAACATTGGACCACTGTCACACCCGGTGCTCTCTGCCTGCAACATTGGACCTCTGTCACACCCAGTGCTCTGTGCCTGCAGCGCTGGACAACTGTCACACCCAGTGCTCTGAGACTGCAACATTGGAACACTGTCACACCCGGTGCTCTGTGCCTGCAACATTGGAACACTGTCACACCCCGTGCTCTGTGCCTGCAGCGCAGGACCACTGTCACACCCGGTGCTCTGTGCCTGCAACATTGGACCACTGTCACACCCCGTGCTCTGTGCCTGCAGCACTGGACCACTGTCACACCCGGTGCTCTGTGCCTGCAACATTGGACCACTGTCACACCCGGTGCTCTGAGCCTGCAACATTGGACCACTGTCACACACCGTGCTCTGTGCCTGCAACATTGGACGACTGTCATACCCGGTGCTCTGTGCCTGCAACATTGGACCACTGTCACACCCGGTGCTCTGAGCCTGCAACATTGGACCACTGTCACACCCCGTGCTCTGTCCCAGCAGCGCTGGACCACTGTCACACCCAGTGCTCTGTGCCTGCAGAATTGGACCACTGTGACACCCGGTGCTATGTGCCTGCAACATTTGACCACTGTCATACCCGGTGCTCTGTGCCTGCAACATCGGACCACTGTCACACCCCGTGCTCTGAGCCTGCAACATTGGACCACTGTCACACCCGGTGCTCTGTGCCTGCAACATTGGACCACTGTCACACCCGGTGCTCTGTGCCTGCAACATTGGACCACTGTCACACCCGGTGATCTGTGCCTGCAGCACTGGACCACTGTGACACCCGGTGCTATGTGCCTGCAACATTTGACCACTGTCATACCCCGTGCTCTGTGCCTGCAGCGCTGGACCACTGTTACACCCTGTGCTCTGTGCCTTCAACATTGGACCACTGTCACACCCGGTGCTCTGAGCCTGCAACATTGGACCACTGTCACACACCATCCTCTGTGCCTGCAACATTGGACAACTGCCATACCCGGTGCTCTGTGCCTGCAACATTGGACCACTGTCACACCCGGTGCTCTGTGCCTGCAACATTGGACCACTGACACACCCGGTGCTCTGTCCCAGCAGCGCTGGACCACTGTCACACCCAGTGCTCTGTGCCTGCAAAATTGGACCACTGTCACACCCGGTGCTCTGTGCCTGCAACATTGGACCACTGTCATACACGGTGCTCTGTGCCTGCAACATCGGACCACTGTCACACCCCGTGCTCTGAGCCTGCAACATTGGACCACTGTCACACCCGGTGCTCTGTGACTGCAACATTGGACCACTGTCACACCCAGTGCTCTCTGCCTGCAACATTGGACCACTGTCACACCCAGTGCTCTGTGCCTGCAACATTGGACCTCTGTCACACCCAGTGCTCTGTGCCTGCAACATTGGACCACTGTCACACCCGGTGCTCTGTGACTGCAACATTGGACCACTGTCACACCCGGTGCTCTCTGCCTGCAACATTGGACCACTGTCACACCCGGTGATCTGTGCCTGCAGCACTGGACCACTGTCACATCCGGTGCTCTGTGACTGCAACATTGGACCACTGTCACACCCGGTGATCTCTGCCTGCAACATTGGACCTCTGTCACACCCAGTGCTCTGTGCCTGCAGCGCTGGACAACTGTCACACCCAGTGCTCTGAGACTGCAACATTGGACCACTGTCACACCCGGTGCTCTGTGCCTGCAACATTGGAACACTGTCACACCCCGTGCTCTGTGCCTGCAGCGCAGGACCACTGTCACACCCAGTGCTCTGTGCCTGCAACATTGGACCACTGTCACACCCCGTGCTCTGTGCCTGCAGCACTGGACCACTGTCACACCCGGTGCTCTGTGCCTGCAACATTGGACCACTGTCACACCCGGTTCTCTGAGCCTGCAACATTGGACCACTGACACACACCGTGCTCTGTGCCTGCAACATTGGATGACTGTCATACCCGGTGCTCTGTGCCTGCAACATTGGACCACTGTCACACCCGGTGCTCTGTGCCTGCAACATTGGACCACTGTCACACCCCGTGCTCTGTCCCAGCACCGCTGGACCACTGTCACACCCAGTGCTCTGTGCCTGCAACATTGGACCACTGTCACACCCGGTGCTCTTTGCCTGCAACATTGGACCACTGTCACACCCGGTGATCTGTGCCTGCAGCACTGGACCACTGTCGCACCCGGAGCTCTGTGCCTGCAACATTGGACCACTGTCACACACCGTTCTCTGTGCCTGCAACACTGGACCACTGTCACAACCGGTGCTCTGTGCCTGCAACATTGGAACACTGTCACACCCCTTGCTCTGTGCCTGCAGCGCTGGACCACTGTCACACCCGGTGCTCTGTGCCTGCAACATTGGACCACTGTCACACCCCGTGCTCTGTGCCTGCAGCGCTGGACCACTGTCACACCTGGTGCACTGTGCCTGCAACATTGAACCACTGTCACACACTGTGCTCTCAGCCTGTAACATTGGACCACTGTCACTCACCGAGCTCTGTGCCTGCAGCGCTGGACCACTGTCACACCCAGTGCTCTGTGCCTGCAACATTGGACCACTGTCACACCCCGTGCTCTGTGCCTGCAGCGCTGGACCACTGTCACACCCGGTGCTCTGTGCCTGCAACATTGGACCACTGTCACACCCACTGCTCTGAGCCTGCAACATTGGACCACTGTCACACACCGTGCTCAGTGCTTGCAACATTGGACCACTGTCATACCCGGTGCTCTGTGCCTGCAACATTGGACCACTGTCACACCCGGTGCTCTGTGCCTGCAACGTTGGACCACTGTCACACACCGTGCTCTGTCCCAGCAGCGCTGGACCACTGTCACTCACCGAGCTCTGTGCCTGCAGCGCTGGACCACTGTCACACCCAGTGCTCTGTGCCTGCAACATTGGACCACTGTCACACCCCGTGCTCTGTGCCTGCAGCGCTGGACCACTGTCACACCCGGTGCTCTGTGCCTGCAACATTGGACCACTGTCACACCCACTGCTCTGAGCCTGCAACATTGGACCACTGTCACACACCGTGCTCAGTGCTTGCCACATTGGACCACTGTCATACCCGGAGCTCTGTGCCTGCAACATTGGACCACTGTCACACCCGGTGCTCTGTGCCTGCAACGTTGGACCACTGTCACACACCGTGCTCTGTCCCAGCAGCGCTGGACCACTGTCACTCCCGGTGCTCTGTGCCTGCAGCGCTGGAACACTGTCACACCCGGTGCTCTGAGCCTCCAATATAGGACCACTGTCACACCTGGTGCTCAGTGCCTGCAGCACTGGACCACTGTCACACCCGGTGCTCTGTGCCTGCAGCGCTGGAACACTGTCACACCCGGTGCTCTGAGCCTCCAATATTGAACCACTGTCACACCCGGTGCTCTGAGCCTCCAATATTGGGCCATTGTCACACCCGGTGATCTGAGCCTCCAATATTGGGCCCATGTCACACCCGGTGCTCTGTGCCTGCAGCGCTGGACCACTGTCAAACCCGATGGTCTGTGCCTGCAGCACTGGACCACTGTCACACCCAGTGCTCTGAGCCTGCAGCACTGGAGCACTGTCACACCCAGTGCTCTGTGCCTGCAGCACTGGACCACTGTCACACCCGGTGCTTTGAGGCTGCAGCGCTGGACCACAGTCACACCCAGCGCTCTGTGAGTGCAAAATTGGACCAATGTCACACCCGGTGCTCTGTGCCTGCAACATTGGACCACTGTCACACCCGGTGCTCTGAGCCTGCAATATTGGACCACTGTCACACCCGGTGCTCTGTGCCTGCAACATTGGAACACTGTCACACCCAGTGCTCAGTGCCTGCAGCGCTGGCCCACAGTCACACCCGGTGCTCTGTGCCTGCAACATTGGACCACTGTCACACCCGGTGCTCTGAGCCTGCAACATTGGACCACTGTCACACCCCGTGCTCTGTCCCTGCAGCGCTGGACCACTGCCACACCCAGTGCTCTGTGCCTGCAAAATTGGACTACTGTCACACCTGGTGCTCTGTGCCTGCAGCATTGGACCACTGTCACACCCGGTGCTCTGTGCCTGCAACATTGGGTGACTGTCACACCCCGTGCTCTGAGCCTGCAACATTGGAACACTGTCACACCCCGTGCTCTGTGCCTGCAACATTGGACCACTGTCACACCCGGTGCTCTGTGCCTGCAGTGCAGGACCACTGTCATACCCAGTGCTCTTTGCTGCAACATTGGACCACTGTCACACCCGGTGCTCTGTGCCTGCAACATTGGACCACTGTCACACCTGGTGCTCTGTGCCTGCAGCGCTGGACCACTGTCACACCCGGTGCTCTGTGCCTGCAACATTCGACCATTGACACACCCGGTGCTCTGTGCCTGCAGTGCTGGAACACTGTCACACCCGGTGCTCTGAGCCTGCAACATTGGACCACTGTCACACCTGGTGCTCTGTGCCTGCAACATTGGACCACTGTCACACCCGGTGCTCTGAGCCTGCAATATTGGACCACTGTCACACCCGGTGCTCTGTGCCTGCAACATTGGAACACTGTCACACCCAGTGCTCAGTGCCTGCAGCGCTGGCCCACAGTCACACCCGGTGCTCTGTGCCTGCAACATTGGACCACTGTCACACCCGGTGCTCTGAGCCTGCAACATTGGACCACTGTCACACCCCGTGCTCTGTCCCTGCAGCGCTGGACCACTGCCACACCCAGTGCTCTGTGCCTGCAAAATTGGACTACTGTCACACCTGGTGCTCTGTGCCTGCAGCATTGGACCACTGTCACACCCGGTGCTCTGTGCCTGCAACATTGGGTGACTGTCACACCCCGTGCTCTGAGCCTGCAACATTGGACCACTGTCACATCCGGTGCTCTGTGCCTGCAGTGCTGGACCACTGTCCTACCCAGTGCTCTTTGCCTGCAACATTGGACCACTGTCACACCCGGTGCTCTGTGCCTGCAACATTGGACCACTGTCACACCTGGTGCTCTGTGCCTGCAGCGCTGGACCACTGTCACACCCGGTGCTCTGTGCCTGCAACATTGGACCATTGACACACCCGGTGCTCTGTGCCTGCAGGGCTGGACCACTGTCACACCCGGTGCTCTGAGCCTGCAACATTGGACCACTGTCACACCTGGTGCTCTGTGCCTGCAACATTGGACCACTGTCACACCCGGTGCTCTGTGCCTGCAACATTGGACCACTGTCACACCCGGTGCGCTGTGCCTGGAGCGCTGGACCACTGTCACACACGGTGCACAGTCCCTGGAGCGCTGGACCACTGTCACACCCGGTGCTCTGTGCCTGCAGCGCTGGACCACTGGCACACCCGGTGCTCTGTGCCTGCAACATAGGACCACTGTTACGCACCGTGCTCTGTGCCTGTAACATTGGACCACTGTCACACCCGGTATTCTGTGCCTGCAACATTGGAACACTGTCGCACCTCGTGCTCTGTGCCTGCAGCGCCGGACCACTGTCACACCCGGTGCTCTGAGCCTGCAACATTGGACCACTGTCACACCCCGTGCTCTGTCCCAGCAGCGCTGGACCACTGTCACACCCAGTGCTCTGTGCCTGCAGAATTGGACCACTGTGACACCCGGTGCTATGTGCCTGCAACATTTGACCACTGTCATACCCGGTGCTCTGAGCCTGCAACATTGGACCACTGTCACACCCAGTGCTCTGTGCCTGCAACATTGGACCACTGTCACACCCGGTGCTCTGTGCCTGCAACATTGGACCACTGTCACACCCCGTGCTCTGTGCCTGCAGCGCTGGACCACTGTCACACCCGGTGCTCTGTGCCTGCAACATTGGACCACTGTCACACCCACTGCTCTGAGCCTGCAACATTGGACCACTGTCACACACCGTGCTCAGTGCTTGCAACATTGGACCACTGTCATACCCGGTGCTCTGTGCCTGCAAAATTGGACCACTGTCACACCCGGTGCTCTGTGCCTGCAACGTTGGACCACTGTCACACACCGTGCTCTGTCCCAGCAGCGCTGGACCACTGTCACTCACCGAGCTCTGTGCCTGCAGCGCTGGACCACTGTCACACCCAGTGCTCTGTGCCTGCAACATTGGACCACTGTCACACCCCGTGCTCTGTGCCTGCAGCGCTGGACCACTGTCACACCCGGTGCTCTGTGCCTGCAACATTGGACCACTGTCACACCCACTGCTCTGAGCCTGCAACATTGGACCACTGTCACACACCGTGCTCAGTGCTTGCAACATTGGACCACTGTCATACCCGGTGCTCTGTGCCTGCAACATCGGACCACTGTCACACCCCGTGCTCTGAGCCTGCAACATTGGACCACTGTCACACCCGGTGCTCTGTGCCTGCAACATTGGACCACTGTCACACCCGGTGCTCTGTGCCTGCAACATTTGACCACTGTCATACCCGGTGCTCTGTGCCTGCAACATCGGACCACTGTCACACCCGGTGCTCTGTGCCTGCAACATTGGACCACTGTCACACCCGGTGATCTGTGCCTGCAGCACTGGACCACTGTGACACCCGGTGCTATGTGCCTGCAACATTTGACCACTGTCATACCCCGTGCTCTGTGCCTGCAGCGCTGGACCACTGTTACACCCTGTGCTCTGTGCCTTCAACATTGGACCACTGTCACACCCGGTGCTCTGAGCCTGCAACATTGGACCACTGTCACACACCATGCTCGGTGCCTGCAACATTGGACAACTGCCAGACCCGGTGCTCTGTTCCTGCAACATTGGACCACTGTCACACCCGGTGCTCTGTGCCTGCAACATTGGACCACTGACACACCCGGTGCTCTGTCCCAGCAGCGCTGGACCACTGTCACACCCAGTGTTCTGTGCCTGCAAAATTGGACCACTGTCACACCCGGTGCTCTGTGCCTGCAACATTGGACCACTGTCATACACGGTGCTCTGTGCCTGCAACATCGGACCACTGTCACACCCCGTGCTCTGAGCCTGCAACATTGGACCACTGTCACACCCGGTGCTCTGTGACTGCAACATTGGACCACTGTCACACCCAGTGCTCTCTGCCTGCAACATTGGACCACAGTCACACCCAGTGCTCTGTGCCTGCAACATTGGACCTCTGTCACACCCAGTGCTCTGTGCCTGCAGCACTGGACCACTGTCACACCCGGTGCTCTGTGCCTGCAACATTGGACCACTGTCACACCCGGTGCTCTCTGCCTGCAACATTGGACCACTGTCACACCCGGTGATCTGTGCCTGCAGCACTGGACCACTGTCACATCCGGTGCTCTGTGACTGCAACATTGGACCACTGTCACACCCGGTGATCTCTGCCTGCAACATTGGACCTCTGTCACACCCGGTGCTCTGTGCCTGCAGCGCTGGACAACTGTCACACCCAGTGCTCTGAGACTGCAACATTGGACCACTGTCACACCCGGTGCTCTGTGCCTGCAACATTGGAACACTGTCACACCCCGTGCTCTGTGCCTGCAGCGCAGGACCACTGTCACACCCGGTGCTCTGTGCTTGCAACATTGGACCACTGTCACACCCCGTGCTCTGTGCCTGCAGCACTGGACCACTGTCACACCCGGTGCTCTGTGCCTGCAACATTGGACCACTGTCACACCCGGTGCTCTGAGCCTGCAACATTGGACCAATGACACACACCGTGCTCTGTGCCTGCAACATTGGATGACTGTCATACCCGGTGCTCTGTGCCTGCAACATTGGACCACTGTCACACCCGGTGCTCTGTGCCTGCAACATTGGACCACTGTCACACCCCGTGCTCTGTCCCAGCAGCGCTGGACCACTGTCACACCCAGTGCTCTGTGCCTGCAACATTGGACCACTGTCACACCCGGTGCTCTGTGCCTGCAACATTGGACCACTGTCACACCCGGTGATCTGTGCCTGCAGCACTGGACCACTGTCGCACCCGGAGCTCTGTGCCTGCAACATTGGACCACTGTCACACACCTTTCTCTGTGCCTGCAACACTGGACCACTGTCACAACCGGTGCTCTGTGCCTGCAACATTGGAACACTGTCACACCCCTTGCTCTGTGCCTGCAGCGCTGGACCACTGTCACACCCGGTGCTCTGTGCCTGCAACATTGGACCACTGTCACACCCCGTGCTCTGTGCCTGCAGCGCTGGACCACTGTCACACCTGGTGCACTGTGCCTGCAACATTGAACCACTGTCACACCCTGTGCTCTCAGCCTGTAACATTGGACCACTGTCACTCACCGAGCTCTGTGCCTGCAGCGCTGGACCACTGTCACACCCAGTGCTCTGTGCCTGCAACATTGGACCACTGTCACACCCCGTGCTCTGTGCCTGCAGCGCTGGACCACTGTCACACCCGGTGCTCTGTGCCTGCAACATTGGACCACTGTCACACCCACTGCTCTGAGCCTGCAACATTGGACCACTGTCACACACCGTGCTCAGTGCTTGCAACATTGGACCACTGTCATACCCGGTGCTCTGTGCCTGCAACATTGGACCACTGTCACACCCGGTGCTCTGTGCCTGCAACGTTGGACCACTGTCACACACCGTGCTCTGTCCCAGCAGCGCTGGACCACTGTCACTCACCGAGCTCTGTGCCTGCAGCGCTGGACCACTGTCACACCCAGTGCTCTGTGCCTGCAACATTGGACCACTGTCACACCCCGTGCTCTGTGCCTGCAGCGCTGGACCACTGTCACACCCGGTGCTCTGTGCCTGCAACATTGGACCACTGTCACACCCACTGCTCTGAGCCTGCAACATTGGACCACTGTCACACACCGTGCTCAGTGCTTGCAACATTGGACCACTGTCATACCCGGAGCTCTGTGCCTGCAACATTGGACCACTGTCACACCCGGTGCTCTGTGCCTGCAACGTTGGACCACTGTCACACACCGTGCTCTGTCCCAGCAGCGCTGGACCACTGTCACTCCCGGTGCTCTGTGCCTGCAGCGCTGGAACACTGTCACACCCGGTGCTCTGAGCCTCCAATATAGGACCACTGTCACACCCGGTGCTCAGTGCCTGCAGCACTGGACCACTGTCACACCCGGTGCTCTGTGCCTGCAGCGCTGGAACACTGTCACACCCCGTGCTCTGAGCCTCCAATATTGGACCACTGTCACACCCGGTGCTCTGAGCCTCCAATATTGGGCAATTGTCACACCCGGTGATCTGAGCCTCCAATATTGGGCCCATGTCACACCCGGTGCTCTGTGCCTGCAGCGCTGGACCACTGTCAAACCCGATGGTCTGTGCCTGCAGCACTGGACCACTGTCACACCCAGTGCTCTGTGCCTGCAGCACTGGACCACTGTCACACCCGGTGCTTTGAGGCTGCAGCGCTGGACCACAGTCACACCCAGCGTTCTGTGAGTGCAAAATTGGACCAATGTCACACCCGGTGCTCTGTGCCTGCAACATTGGACCACTGTCACACCCGGTGCTCTGAGCCTGCAATATTGGACCACTGTCACACCCGGTGCTCTGTGCCTGCAACATTGGAACACTGTCACACCCAGTGCTCAGTGCCTGCAGCGCTGGCCCACAGTCACACCCGGTGCTCTGTGCCTGCAACATTGGACCACTGTCACACCCGGTGCTCTGAGCCTGCAACATTGGACCACTGTCACACCCCGTGCTCTGTCCCTGCAGCGCTGGACCACTGCCACACCCAGTGCTCTGTGCCTGCAAAATTGGACTACTGTCACACCTGGTGCTCTGTGCCTGCAGCATTGGACCACTGTCACACCCGGTGCTCTGTGCCTGCAACATTGGGTGACTGTCACACCCCGTGCTCTGAGCCTGCAACATTGGAACACTGTCACACCCCGTGCTCTGTGCCTGCAACATTGGACCACTGTCACACCCGGTGCTCTGTGCCTGCAGTGCAGGACCACTGTCATACCCAGTGCTCTTTGCTGCAACATTGGACCACTGTCACACCCGGTGCTCTGTGCCTGCAACATTGGACCACTGTCACACCTGGTGCTCTGTGCCTGCAGCGCTGGACCACTGTCACACCCGGTGCTCTGTGCCTGCAACATTGGACCATTGACAGACCCGGTGCTCTGTGCCTGCAGTGCTGGAACACTGTCACAGCCGGTGCTCTGAGCCTGCAACATTGGACCACTGTCACACCTGGTGCTCTGTGCCTGCAACATTGGACCACTGTCACACCCGGTGCTCTGAGCCTGCAATATTGGACCACTGTCACACCCGGTGCTCTGTGCCTGCAACATTGGAACACTGTCACACCCAGTGCTCAGTGCCTGCAGCGCTGGCCCACAGTCACACCCGGTGCTCTGTGCCTGCAACATTGGACCACTGTCACACCCGGTGCTCTGAGCCTGCAACATTGGACCACTGTCACACCCCGTGCTCTGTCCCTGCAGCGCTGGACCACTGCCACACCCAGTGCTCTGTGCCTGCAAAATTGGACTACTGTCACACCTGGTGCTCTGTGCCTGCAGCATTGGACCACTGTCACACCCGGTGCTCTGTGCCTGCAACATTGGGTGACTGTCACACCCCGTGCTCTGAGCCTGCAACATTGGACCACTGTCACACCCGGTGCTCTGTGCCTGCAGTGCTGGACCACTGTCATACCCAGTGCTCTTTGCCTGCAACATTGGACCACTGTCACACCCGGTGCTCTGTGCCTGCAACATTGGACCACTGTCACACCTGGTGCTCTGTGCCTGCAGCGCTGGACCACTGTCACACCCGGTGCTCTGTGCCTGCAACATTGGACCATTGACACACCCGGTGCTCTGTGCCTGCAGGGCTGGACCACTGTCACACCCGGTGCTCTGAGCCTGCAACATTGGACCACTGTCACACCTGGTGCTCTGTGCCTGCAACATTGGACCACTGTCACACCCGGTGCTCTGTGCCTGCAACATTGGACCACTGTCACACCCGGTGCGCTGTGCCTGGAGCGCTGGACCACTGTCACACACGGTGCACAGTCCCTGGAGCGCTGGACCACTGTCACACCCGGTGCTCTGTGCCTGCAGCGCTGGACCACTGGCACACCCGGTGCTCTGTGCCTGCAACATAGGACCACTGTTACGCACCGTGCTCTGTGCCTGTAACATTGGACCACTGTCACACCCGGTATTCTGTGCCTGCAACATTGGAACACTGTCGCACCCCGTGCTCTGTGCCTGCAGCGCCGGACCACTGTCACACCCGGTGCTCTGAGCCTGCAACATTGGACCACTGTCACACCCCGTGCTCTGTCCCAGCAGCGCTGGACCACTGTCACACCCAGTGATCTGTGCCTGCAGAATTGGACCACTGTGACACCCGGTGCTATGTGCCTGCAACATTTGACCACTGTCATACCCGGTGCTCTGTGCCTGCAACATCGGACCACTGTCACACCCCGTGCTCTGAGCCTGCAACATTGGACCACTGTCACACCCAGTGCTCTGTGCCTGCAACATTGGACCACTGTCACACCCGGTGCTCTGTGCCTGCAACATTGGACCACTGTCACACCCCGTGCTCTGTGCCTGCAGCGCTGGACCACTGTCACACCCGGTGCTCTGTGCCTGCAACATTGGACCACTGTCACACCCACTGCTCTGAGCCTGCAACATTGGACCACTGTCACACACCGTGCTCAGTGCTTGCAACATTGGACCACTGTCATACCCGGTGCTCTGTGCCTGCAAAATTGGACCACTGTCACACCCGGTGCTCTGTGCCTGCAACGTTGGACCACTGTCACACACCGTGCTCTGTCCCAGCAGCGCTGGACCACTGTCACTCACCGAGCTCTGTGCCTGCAGCGCTGGACCACTGTCACACCCAGTGCTCTGTGCCTGCAACATTGGACCACTGTCACACCCCGTGCTCTGTGCCTGCAGCGCTGGACCACTGTCACACCCGGTGCTCTGTGCCTGCAACATTGGACCACTGTCACACCCACTGCTCTGAGCCTGCAACATTGGACCACTGTCACACACCGTGCTCAGTGCTTGCAACATTGGACCACTGTCATACCCGGAGCTCTGTGCCTGCAACATTGGACCACTGTCACACCCGGTGCTCTGTGCCTGCAACGTTGGACCACTGTCACACACCGTGCTCTGTCCCAGCAGCGCTGGACCACTGTCACTCCCGGTGCTCTGTGCCTGCAGCGCTGGAACACTGTCACACCCGGTGCTCTGAGCCTCCAATATAGGACCACTGTCACACCCGGTGCTCAGTGCCTGCAGCACTGGACCACTGTCACACCCGGTGCTCTGTGCCTGCAGCGCTGGAACACTGTCACACCCGGTGCTCTGAGCCTCCAATATTGGACCACTGTCACACCCGGTGCTCTGAGCCTCCAATATTGGGCCATTGTCACACCCGGTGATCTGAGCCTCCAATATTGGGCCCATGTCACACCCGGTGCTCTGTGCCTGCAGCGCTGGACCACTGTCAAACCCGATGGTCTGTGCCTGCAGCCCTGGACCACTGTCACACCCAGTGCTCTGTGCCTGCAGCACTGGACCACTGTCACACCCAGTGCTCTGTGCCTGCAGCACTGGACCACTGTCACACCCGGTGCTTTGAGGCTGCAGCGCTGGACCACAGTCACACCCAGCGCTCTGTGAGTGCAAAATTGGACCAATGTCACACCCGGTGCTCTGTGCCTGCAACATTGGACCACTGTCACACCCGGTGCTCTGAGCCTGCAATATTGGACCACTGTCGCACCCGGTGCTCTGTGCCTGCAACATTGGAACACTGTCACACCCGGTGCTCAGTGCCTGCAGCGCTGGCCCACAGTCACACCCGGTGCTCTGTGCCTGCAACATTGGACCACTGTCACACCCGGTGCTCTGAGCCTGCAACATTGGACCACTGTCACACCCCGTGCTCTGTCCCTGCAGCGCTGGACCACTGCCACACCCAGTGCTCTGTGCCTGCAAAATTGGACTACTGTCACACCTGGTGCTCTGTGCCTGCAGCATTGCACCACTGTCACACCCGGTGCTCTGTGCCTGCAACATTGGGTGACTGTCACACCCCGTGCTCTGAGCCTGCAACATTGGAACACTGTCACACCCCGTGCTCTGTGCCTGCAACATTGGACCACTGTCACACCCGGTGCTCTGTGCCTGCAGTGCAGGACCACTGTCATACCCAGTGCTCTTTGCTGCAACATTGGACCACTGTCACACCCGGTGCTCTGTGCCTGCAACATTGGACCACTGTCACACCTGGTGCTCTGTGCCTGCAGCGCTGGACCACTGTCACACCCGGTGCTCTGTGCCTGCAACATTGGACCATTGACACACCCGGTGCTCTGTGCCTGCAGTGCTGGAACACTGTCACAGCCGGTGCTCTGAGCCTGCAACATTGGACCACTGTCACACCTGGTGCTCTGTGCCTGCAACATTGGACCACTGTCACACTCGGTGCTCTGAGCCTGCAATATTGGACCACTGTCACACCCGGTGCTCTGTGCCTGCAACATTGGAACACTGTCACACCCAGTGCTCAGTGCCTGCAGCGCTGGCCCACAGTCACACCCGGTGCTCTGTGCCTGCAACATTGGACCACTGTCACACCCGGTGCTCTGAGCCTGCAACATTGGACCACTGTCACACCCCGTGCTCTGTCCCTGCAGCGCTGGACCACTGCCACACCCAGTGCTCTGTGCCTGCAAAATTGTACTACTGTCACACCTGGTGCTCTGTGCCTGCAGCATTGGACCACTGTCACACCCGGTGCTCTGTGCCTGCAACATTGGGTGACTGTCACACCCCGTGCTCTGAGCCTGCAACATTGGACCAATGTCACACCCGGTGCTCTGTGCCTGCAGTGCTGGACCACTGTCATACCCAGTGCTCTTTGCCTGCAACATTGGACCACTGTCACACCCGGTGCTCTGTGCCTGCAACGCTGGACCACTGTCACACCTGGTGCTCTGTGCCTGCCGCGCTGGACCACTGTCACACCCGGTGCTCTGTGCCTGCAACATTGGACCATTGACACACCCGGTGCTCTGTGCCTGCAGGGCTGGACCACTGTCACACCCGGTGCTCTGAGCCTGCAACATTGGACCACTGTCACACCTGGTGCTCTGTGCCTGCAACATTGGACCACTGTCACACCCGGTGCTCTGTGCCTGCAACATTGGACCACTGTCACACCCGGTGCGCTGTGCCTGGAGCGCTGGACCACTGTCACACACGGTGCACAGTCCCTGGAGCGCTGGACCACTGTCACACCCGGTGCTCTGTGCCTGCAGCGCTGGACCACTGGCACACCCGGTGCTCTGTGCCTGCAACATAGGACCACTGTTACGCACCGTGCTCTGTGCCTGTAACATTGGACCACTGTCACACCCGGTATTCTGTGCCTGCAACATTGGAACACTGTCGCACCCCGTGCTCTGTGCCTGCAGCGCCGGACCACTGTCACACCCGGTGCTCTGAGCCTGCAACATTGGACCACTGTCACACCCCGTGCTCTGTCCCAGCAGCGCTGGACCACTGTCACACCCAGTGCTCTGTGCCTGCAGAATTGGACCACTGTGACACCCGGTGCTATGTGCCTGCAACATTTGACCACTGTCATACCCGGTGCTCTGTGCCTGCAACATCGGACCACTGTCACACCCCGTGCTCTGAGCCTGCAACATTGGACCACTGTCACACCCAGTGCTCTGTGCCTGCAACATTGGACCACTGTCACACCCGGTGCTCTGTGCCTGCAACATTGGACCACTGTCACACCCGGTGATCTGTGCCTGCAGCACTGGACCACTGTGACACCCGGTGTATTGTGCCTGCAACATTTGACCACTGTCACACCCGGTGCTCTGTGCCTGCAACATTGGACCACTGTCACACCTGGTGCTCTGTGCCTGCAGCGCTGGACCACTGTCACACCCGGTGCTCTGTGCCTGCAACATTGGACCATTGACACACCCGGTGCTCTGTGCCTGCAGTGCTGGAACACTGTCACACCCGGTGCTCTGAGCCTGCAACATTGGACCACTGTCACATCCGGTGCTCTGTGCCTGCAGGGCTGGACCACTGTCACACCCGGTGCTCTGAGCCTGCAACATTGGACCACTGTCACACCTGGTGCTCTGTGCCTGCAACATTGGACCACTGTCACACCCGGTGCTCTGAGCCTGCAACATTGGAACACTGTCACACCTGGTGCTCTGTGCCTGCAACATTGGACCACTGTCACACCCGGTGCTCTGTGCCTGCAACATTGGACCACTGTCACACCCTGTGCACTGTGCCTGGAGCGCTGGACCACTGTCACACACGGTGCACAGTGCCTGGAGCGCTGGACCACTGTCACACCCGGTGCTCTGTGCCTGCAGCGCTGGACCACTGTCACACCCGGTGCTCTGTGCCTGCAACATAGGACCACTGTTACGCACCGTGCTCTGTGCCTGTAACATTGGACCACTGTCACACCCGGTATTCTGTGCCTGCAACATTGGAACACTGTCGCACCCCGTGCTCTGTGCCTGCAGCGCCGGACCACTGTCACACCCGGTGCTCTGAGCCTGCAACATTGGACCACTGTCACACCCCGTGCTCTGTCCCAGCAGCGCTGGACCACTGTCACACCCAGTGCTCTGTGCCTGCAGAATTGGACCACTGTGACACCCGGTGCTATGTGCCTGCAACATTTGACCACTGTCATACCCGGTGCTCTGTGCCTGCAACATCGGACCACTGTCACACTCCGTGCTCTGAGCCTGCAACATTGGACCACTGTCACACCCGGTGCTCTGTGCCTGCAACATTGGACCACTGTCACACCCAGTGCTCTGTGCCTGCAACATTGGACCACTGTCACACCCGGTGATCTGTGCCTGCAGCACTGGACCACTGTGACACCCGGTGCTATGTGCCTGAAACATTTGACCACTGTCATACCCCGTGCTCTGTGCCTGCAGCGCTGGACCACTGTTACACACGGTGCTCTGTGCCTTCAACATTGGACCACTGTCACACCCGGTGCTCTGAGCCTGCAACATTGGACCACTGTCACACACCATGCTCTGTGCCTGCAACATTGGACAACTGTCACACCCGGTGCTCTGTGCCTGCAACATTGGACCACTGTCATACACGGTGCTCTGTGCCTGCAACATCGGACCACTGTCACACCCCGTGCTCTGAGCCTGCAACATTGGACCACTGTCACACCCGGTGCTCTGTGACTGCAATATTGGACCACTGTCACACCCAGTGCTCTCTGCCTGCAACATTGGACCACTGTCACACCCAGTGCTCTGTGCCTGCAACATTGGACCTCTGTCACACCCAGTGCTCTGTGCCTGCAGCACTGGACCACTGTCACACCCGGTGCTCTGTGACTGCAACATTGGACCACTGTCACACCCGATGCTCTCTGCTTGCAACATTGGACCACTGTCACACCCGGTGATCTGTGCCTGCAGCACTGGACCACTGTCACACCCGGTGCTCTGTGATGCAACATTGGACCACTGTCACACCCGGTGCTCTCTGCCTGCAACATTGGACCTCTGTCACACCCAGTGCTCTGTGCCTGCAGCGCTGGACAACTGTCACACCCAGTGCTCTGAGACTGCAACATTGGACCACTGTCACACCCGGTGCTCTGTGCCTGCAACATTGGAACACTGTCACACCCCGTGCTCTGTGCCTGCAGCGCAGGACCACTGTCACACCCGGTGCTCTGTGCCTGCAACATTGGACCACTGTCACACCCCGTGCTCTGTGCCTGCAGCACTGGACCACTATCACACCCGGTGCTCTGTGCCTGCAACATTGGACCACTGTCACAACCGGTGCTCTGAGCCTGCAACATTGGACCACTGTCACACACCATGCTCTGTGCCTGCAACATTGGATGACTGTCATACCCGGTGCTCTGTGCCTGCAACATTGGACCACTGTCACACCCGGTGCTCTGTGCCTGCAACATTGGACCACTGTCACACCCCGTGCTCTGTCCCAGCAGCGCTGGACCACTGTCACACCCAGTGCTCTGTGCCTGCAACATTGGACCACTGTCACACCCGGTGCTCTGTGCCTGCAACATTGGACCACTGTCACACCCGGTGCTCTGTGCCTGCAACATTGGACCACTGTCACACCCGGTGATCTGTGCCTGCAGCACTGGACCACTGTCGCACCCGGAGCTCTGTGCCTGCAACATTGGACCACTGTCACACACCGTTCTCTGTGCCTGCAACACTGGACCACTGTCACAACCGGTGCTCTGTGCCTGCAACATTGGAACACTGTCACACCCCATGCTCTGTGCCTGCAGCGCTGGACCACTGTCACACCCGGTGCTCTGTGCCTGCAACATTGGACCACTGTCACACCCCGTACTCTGTGCCTGCAGCGCTGGACCACTGTCACACCTGGTGCACTGTGCCTGCAACATTGAACCACTGTCACACCCGGTGCTCTGAGCCTGTAACATGGGAGCACTGTCACTCACCGAGCTCTGTGCCTGCAGCGCTGAACCACTGTCACACCCAGTGCTCTGTGCCTGCAACATTGGACCACTGTCACACCCCGTGCTCTGTGCCTGCAGCGCTGGACTACTGTCACACCCGGTGCTCTGTGCCTGCAACATTGGACCACTGTCACACCCACTGCTCTGAGCCTGCAACATTGGACCACTGTCACACACCGTGCTCAGTGCTTGCAACATTGGACCACTGTCATATCCGGTGCTCTGTGCCTGCAACATTGGACCACTGTCACACCCGGTGCTCTGTGCCTGCAACATTGGACCACTGACACACCCGGTGCTCTGTCCCAGCAGAGCTGGACCACTGTCACACCCTGTGCTCTGTGCCTGCAAAATTGGACCACTGTCACACCCGGTGCTCTGTGCCTGCAACATTGGACCACTGTCACACCCAGTGCTCTGAGCCTGCAACATTGGACCACTGTCACACACCGTGCTCAGTGCTTGCAACATTGGACCACTGTCATACCCGGTGCTCTGTGCCTGCAACATTGGACCACTGTCACACCCGGTGCTCTGTGCCTGCAACATTGGACCACTGACACACCCGGTGCTCTGTCCCAGCAGAGCTGGACCACTGTCACACCCAGTGCTATGTGCCTGCAAAATTGGACCACTGTCACACCCAGTGCTCTCTGCCTGCAACATTGGACCACTGTCACACCCAGTGCTCTGTGCCTGCAACATTGGACCTCTGTCACACCCAGTGCTCTGTGCCTGCAGCACTGGACCACTGTCACACCCGGTGCTCTGTGACTGCAACATTGGACCACTGTCACACCCGGTGCTCTCTGCCTGCAACATTGGTCCACTGTCACACCCGGTGATCTGTGCCTGCAGCACTGGAACACTGTCAAACCCGGTGCTCTGTGACTGCAACATTGGACCACTGTCACACCCGGTGCTCTCTGCCTGCAACATTGGACCTCTGTCACACCCAGTGCTCTGTGCCTGCAGCGCTGGACAACTGTCACACCCAGTGCTCTGAGACTGCAACATTGGAACACTGTCACACCCGGTGCTCTGTGCCTGCAACATTGGAACACTGTCACACCCCGTGCTCTGTGCCTGCAGCGCAGGACCACTGTCACACCCGGTGCTCTGTGCCTGCAACATTGGACCACTGTCACACCCCGTGCTCTGTGCCTGCAGCACTGGACCACTGTCACATCCGGTGCTCTGTGCCTGCAACATTGGACCACTGTCACACCCGGTGCTCTGAGCCTGCAACATTGGACCACTGTCACACACCGTGTGCTGTGCCTGCAACATTGGACGACTGTCATACCCGGTGCTCTGTGCCTGCAACATTGGACCACTGTCACACCCGGTGCTCTGAGCCTGCAACATTGGACCACTGTCACACCCCGTGCTCTGTCCCAGCAGCGCTGGACCACTGTCACACCCAGTGCTCTGTGCCTGCAGAATTGGACCACTGTGTCACCCGGTGCTATGTGCCTGCAACATTTGACCACTGTCATACCCGGTGCTCTGTGCCTGCAACATCGGACCACTGTCACACCCCGTGCTCTGAGCCTGCAACATTGGACCACTGTCACACCCGGTGCTCTGTGCCTGCAACATTGGACCACTGTCACACCCGGTGCTCTGTGCCTGCAACATTGGACCACTGTCACACCCGGTGATCTGTGCCTGCAGCACTGGACCACTGTGACACCCGGTGCTATGTGCCTGCAACATTTGACCACTGTCATACCCCGTGCTCTGTGCCTGCAGCGCTGGACCACTGTTACACCCGGTGCTCTGTGCCTTCAACATTGGACCACTGTCACACCCGGTGCTCTGAGCCTGCAACATTGGACCACTGTCACACACCATGCTCTGTGCCTGCAACACTGGACAACTGCCATACCCGGTGCTCTGTGCCTGCAACATTGGACCACTGTCACACCCGGTGCTCTGTGCCTGCAACATTGGACCACTGACACACCCGGTGCTCTGTCGCAGCAGCGCTGGACCACTGTCACACCCAGTGCTCTGTGCCTGCAAAATTGGACCACTGTCACACCCGGTGCTCTGTGCCTGCAACATTGGACCACTGTCATACACGGTGCTCTGTGCCTGCAACATTGGACCACTGTCATACACGGTGCTCTGTGCCTGCAACATCGGACCACTGTCACACCCCGTGCTCTGAGCCTGCAACATTGGACCACTGTCACACCCGGTGCTCTGTGACTGCAACATTGGACCACTGTCACACCCAGTGCTCTCTGCCTGCAACATTGGACCTCTGTCACACCCAGTGCTCTGTGCCTGCAGCACTGGACCACTGTCACACCCGGTGCTCTGTGACTGCAACATTGGACCACTGTCACACCCGGTGCTCTCTGCCTGCAACATTGGACCACTGTCACACCCGGTGATCTGTGCCTGCAGCACTGGACCACTGTCACATCCGGTGCTCTGTGACTGCAACATTGGACCACTGTCACACCCGGTGCTCTCTGCCTGCAACATTGGACCTCAGTCACACCCAGTGCTCTGTGCCTGCAGCGCTGGACAACTGTCACACCCAGTGCTCTGAGACTGCAACATTGGACCACTGTCACACCCGGTGCTCTGTGCCTGCAACATTGGAACACTGTCACACCCCGTGCTCTGTGCCTGCAGCGCAGGACCACTGTCACACCCGATGCTCTGTGCCTGCAACATTGGACCACTGTCACACCCGGTGCTCTGTGCCTGCAACATTGGAACACTGTCACACCCCGTGCTCTGTGCCTGCAGCGCAGGACCACTGTCACACCCGATGCTCTGTGCCTGCAACATTGGACCACTGTCACACCCCGTGCTCTGTGCCTGCAGCACTGGACCACTGTCACACCCGGTGCTCTGTGCCTGCAACATTGGACCACTGTCACACCCGGTGCTCTGAGCCTGCAACATTGGACCACTGTCACACACCGTGCTCTGTGCCTGCAACATTGGATGACTGTCATACCCGGTGCTCTGTGCCTGCAACATTGGACCACTGTCACACCCGGTGCTCTGTGCCTGCAACATTGGACCACTGTCACACCCCGTGCTCTGTCCCAGCAGCGCTGGACCACTGTCACACCCAGTGCTCTGTGCCTGCAACATTGGACCACTGTCACACCCGGTGCTCTGAGCCTGCAACATTGGACCACTGTCACACACCGTGCTCTGTGCCTGCAACATTGGATGACTGTCATACCCGGTGCTCTGTGCCTGCAACATTGGACCACTGTCACACCCGGTGCTCTGTGCCTGCAACATTGGACCACTGTCACACCCCGTGCTCTGTCCCAGCAACGCTGGACCACTGTCACACCCAGTGCTCTGTGCCTGCAACATTGGACCACTGTCACACCCGATGCTCTCTGCCTGCAACATTGGACCTCTGTCACACCCAGTGCTCTGTGCCTGCAGCGCTGGACAACTGTCACACCCAGTGCTCTGAGACTGCAACATTGGACCACTGTCACACCCGGTGCTCTGTGCCTGCAACATTGGAACACTGTCACACCCCGTGCTCTGTACCTGCAGCGCAGGACCACTGTCACACCCGGTGCTCTGTGCCTGCAACATTGGACCACTGTCACACCCCGTGCTCTGTGCCTGCAGCACTGGACCACTGTCACACCCGGTGCTCTGTGCCTGCAACATTGGACCACTGTCACAACCGGTGCTCTGAGCCTGCAACATTGGACCACTGTCACACACCATGCTCTGTGCCTGCAACATTGGATGACTGTCATACCCGGTGCTCTGTGCCTGCAACATTGGACCACTGTCACACCCGGTGCTCTGTGCCTGCAACATTGGACCACTGTCACACCCCGTGCTCTGTCCCAGCAGCGCTGGACCACTGTCACACCCATTGCTCTGTGCCTGCAACATTGGACCACTGTCAGACCCGGTGCTCTGTGCCTGCAACATTGGACCACTGTCACACCCGGTGCTCTGTGCCTGCAACATTGGACCACTGTCACACCCCGTGCTCTGTGCCTGCAGCACTGTACCACTGTCACACCCGGTGCTCTGTGCCTGCAACATTGGACCACTGTCACACCCGTTGCTCTGAGCCTGCAACATTGGACCACTGTCACACACCGTGCTCTGTGCCTGCAACATTGGATGACTGTCATACCCGGTGCTCTGTGCCTGCAACATTGGACCACTGTCACACCCGGTGCTCTGTGCCTGCAACATTGGACCACTGTCACACCCCGTGCTCTGTCCCAGCAGCGCTGGACCACTGTCACACCCAGTGCTCTGTGCCTGCAACATTGGACCACCTTCACACCCGGTGCTCTGTGCCTGCAACATTGGACCACTGTCACACCCGGTGCTCTGTGCCTGCAACATTGGACCACTGTCACACCCGGTGATCTGTGCCTGCAGCACTGTACCACTGTCGCACCCGGAGCTCTGTGCCTGCAACATTGGACACTGTCACACACCGTTCTCTGTGCCTGCAACACTGGACCACTGTCACAACCGGTGCTCTGTGCCTGCAACATTGGAACACTGTCACACCCCATGCTCTGTGCCTGCAGCGCTGGACCACTGTCACACCCCGTGCTCTGTGCCTGCAGCGCTGGACCACTGTCACACCTGGTGCACTGTGCCTGCAACATTGAACCACTGTCACACCCGGTGCTCTGAGCCTGTAACATTGGACCACTGTCACTCACCGAGCTCTGTGCCTGCAGCGCTGGACCACTGTCACACCCAGTGCTCTGTGCCTGCAACATTGGACCACTGTCACACCCCGTGCTCTGTGCCTGCAGCGCTGGACCACTGTCACACCCGGTGCTCTGTGCCTGCAACATTGGACCACTGTCACACACACTGCTCTGAGCATGCAACATTGGACCACTGTCACACACCGTGCTCAGTGCTTGCAACATTGGACCACTGTCATACCCGGTGCTCTGTGCCTGCAACATTGGACCACTGTCACACCCGGTGCTCTGTGCCTGCAACGTTGGACCACTGTCACACACCGTGCTCTGTCACAGCAGCGCTGGACCACTGTCACACCCGGTGCTCTGTGACTGCAGCGCTGGAACACTGTCACACCCGGTGCTCTGAGCCTCCAATATAGGACCACTGTCACACCCGGTGCTCAGTGCCTGCAGCACTGGACCACTGTCACACCCAGTGCTCTGTGCCTGCAGCGCTGGAACACTGTCACACCCGGTGCTCTGAGCCTCCAATATTGGACCACTGTCACACCCGGTGCTCTGAGCCTCCAATATTGGGCCACTGTCACACCCGGTGATCTGAGCCTCCAATATTGGGCCACTGTCAAACCAGATGGTCAGTGCCTGCAGCACTGGACCACTGTCACACCCAGTGCTCTGAGCCTGCAGCACTGGAGCACTGTCACACCCAGTGCTCTGTGCCTGCAGCACTGGACCACTGTCACACCCGGTGCTTTGAGGCTGCAGCGCTGGACCACAGTCACACCCAGCGCTCTGTGAGTGCAAAATTGGACCAATGTCACACCCGGTGCTCTGTGCCTGCAACATTGGACCACTGTCACACCCGGTGCTCTGAGCCTGCAATATTGGACCACTGTCACACCCGGTGCTCTGTGCCTGCAACAATGGAACACTGTCACACCCAGTGCTCAGTGCCTGCAGCGCTGGCCCACAGTCACACCCGGTGCTCTGTGCCTGCAACATTGGACCACTGTCACACCCGGTGCTCTGTGCCTGCAACATTGGACCACTGTCACACCCGGTGCTCTGTGCCTGCAACATTGGACCACTGTCACACCCGGTGATCTGTGCCTGCAGCACTGGACCACTGTCGCACCCGGAGCTCTGTGCCTGCAACATTGGACCACTGTCACACACCGTTCTCTGTGCCTGCAACACTGGACCACTGTCACAACCGGTGCTCTGTGCCTGCAACATTGGAACACTGTCACACCCCATACTCTGTGCCTGCAGCGCTGGACCACTGTCACACCCGGTGCTCTGTGCCTGCAACATTGGACCACTGTCACACCCCGTGCTCTGTGCCTGCAGCGCTGGACCACTGTCACACCTGGTGCACTGTGCCTGCAACATTGAACCACTGTCACACCCGGTGCTCTGAGCCTGTAACATGGGACCACTGTCACTCACCGAGCTCTGTGCCTGCAGCGCTGGACCACTGTCACACCCAGTGCTCTGTGCCTGCAACATTGGACCACTGTCACACCCCGTGCTCTGTGCCTGCAGCGCTGGACTACTGTCACACCCGGTGCTCTGTGCCTGCAACATTGGACCACTGTCACACCCACTGCTCTGAGCCTGCAACATTGGACCACTGTCACACACCGTGCTCAGTGCTTGCAACATTGGACCACTGTCATACCCGGTGCTCTGTGCCTGCAACATTGGACCACTGTCACACCCGGTGCTCTGTGCCTGCAACATTGGACCACTGACACACCCGGTGCTCTGTCCCAGCAGAGCTGGACCACTGTCACACCCAGTGCTCTGTGCCTGCAAAATTGGACCACTGTCACACCCGGTGCTCTGTGCCTGCAACATTGGACCACTGTCATACACGGTGCTCTGTGCCTGCAACATCGGACCACTGTCACACCCCGTGCTCTGAGCCTGCAACATTGGACCACTGTCACACCCGGTGCTCTGTGAATGCAACATTGGACCACTGTCACACCCGGTGCTCTCTGCCTGCAACATTGGACCACTGTCACACCCAGTGCTCTGTGCCTGCAACATTGGACCTCTGTCACACCCAGTGCTCTGTGCCTGCAGCACTGGACCACTGTCACACCCGGTGCTCTGTGACTGCAACATTGGACCACTGTCACACCCGGTGCTCTCTGCCTGCAACATTGGACCACTGTCACACCCGGTGATCTGTGCCTGCAGCACTGGACCACTGTCAAACCCGGTGCTCTGTGACTGCAACATTGGACCACTGTCACACCCGGTGCTCTCTGCCTGCAACATTGGACCTCTGTCACACCCAGTGCTCTGTGCCTGCAGCGCTGGACAACTGTCACACCCAGTGCTCTGAGACTGCAACATTGGAACACTGTCACACCCGGTGCTCTGTGCCTGCAACATTGGAACACTGTCACACCCCGTGCTCTGTGCCTGCAGCGCAGGACCACTGTCACACCCGGTGCTCTGTGCCTGCAACATTGGACCACTGTCACACCCCGTGCTCTGTGCCTGCAGCACTGGACCACTGTCACACCCGGTGCTCTGTGCCTGCAACATTGGACCACTGTCACACCCGGTGCTCTGAGCCTGCAACATTGGACCACTGTCACACACCGTGCTCTGTGCCTGCAACATTGGACGACTGTCATACCCGGTGCTCTGTGCCTGCAACATTGGACCACTGTCACACCCGGTGCTCTGAGCCTGCAACATTGGACCACTGTCACACCCCGTGCTCTGTCCCAGCAGCGCTGGACCACTGTCACACCCAGTGCTCTGTGCCTGCAGAATTGGACCACTGTGACACCCGGTGCTATGTGCCTGCAACATTTGACCACTGTCATACCCGGTGCTCTGTGCCTGCAACATCGGACCACTGTCACACCCCGTGCTCTGAGCCTGCAACATTGGACCACTGTCACACCCGGTGCTCTGTGCCTGCAACATTGGACCACTGTCACACCCGGTGCTCTGTGCCTGCAACATTGGACCACTGTCACACCCGGTGATCTGTGCCTGCAGCACTGGACCACTGTGACACCCGGTGCTATGTGCCTGCAACATTTGACCACTGTCATACCCCGTGCTCTGTGCCTGCAGCGCTGGACCACTGTTACACCCGGTGCTCTGTGCCTTCAACATTGGACCACTGTCACACCCGGTGCTCTGAGCCTGCAACATTGGACCACTGTCACACACCATGCTCTGTGCCTGCAACATTGGACAACTGCCATACCCGGTGCTCTGTGCCTGCAACATTGGACCACTGTCACACCCGGTGCTCTGTGCCTGCAACATTGGACCACTGACACACCCGGTGCTCTGTCCCAGCAGCGCTGGACCACTGTCACACCCAGTGCTCTGTGCCTGCAAAATTGGACCACTGTCACACCCGGTGCTCTGTGCCTGCAACATTGGACCACTGTCATACACGGTGCTCTGTGCCTGCAACATTGGACCACTGTCATACACGGTGCTCTGTGCCTGCAACATCGGACCACTGTCACACCCCGTGCTCTGAGCCTGCAACATTGGACCACTGTCACACCCGGTGCTCTGTGACTGCAACATTGGACCACTGTCACTCCCAGTGCTCTGTGCCTGCAACATTGGACCTCTGTCACACCCAGTGCTCTGTGCCTGCAGCACTGGACCACTGTCACACCCGGTGCTCTGTGACTGCAACATTGGACCACTGTCACACCCGGTGCTCTCTGCCTGCAACATTGGACCACTGTCACACCCGGTGATCTGTGCCTGCAGCACTGGACCACTGTCACATCCGGTGCTCTGTGACTGCAACATTGGACCACTGTCACACCCGGTGCTCTCTGCCTGCAACATTGGACCTCTGTCACACCCAGTGCTCTGTGCCTGCAGCGCAGGACAACTGTCACACCCAGTGCTCTGAGACTGCAACATTGGACCACTGTCACACCCGGTGCTCTGTGCCTGCAACATTGGAACACTGTCACACCCCGTGCTCTGTGCCTGCAGCGCAGGACCACTGTCACACCCGGTGCTCTGTGCCTGCAACATTGGACCACTGTCACACCCCGTGCTCTGTGCCTGCAGCACTGTACCACTGTCACACCCGGTGCTCTGTGCCTGCAACATTGGACCACTGTCACACCCGGTGCTCTGAGCCTGCAACATTGGACCACTGTCACACACCGTGCTCTGTGCCTGCAACATTGGATGACTGTCATACCCGGTGCTCTGTGCCTGCAACATTGGACCACTGTCACACCCGGTGCTCTGTGCCTGCAACATTGGACCACTGTCACACCCCGTGCTCTGTCCCAGCAGCGCTGGACCACTGTCACACCCAGTGCTCTGTGCCTGCAACATTGGACCACCTTCACACCCGGTGCTCTGTGCCTGCCACATTGGACCACTGTCACACCCGGTGCTCTGTGCCTGCAACATTGGACCACTGTCACACCCGGTGATCTGTGCCTGCAGCACTGGACCACTGTCGCACCCGGAGCTCTGTGCCTGCAACATTGGACCACTGTCACACACCGTTCTCTGTGCCTGCAAAACTGGACCACTGTCACAACCGGTGCTCTGTGCCTGCAACATTGGAACACTGTCACACCCCATGCTCTGTGCCTGCAGCGCTGGACCACTGTCACACCCGGTGCTCTGTGCCTGCAACATTGGACCACTGTCACACCCCGTGCTCTGTGCCTGCAGCGCTGGACCACTGTCACACCTGGTGCACTGTGCCTGCAACATTGGACCACTGTCACACCCGGTGCTCTGTGCCTGCAACATTGGAACACTGTCACACCCCGTGCTCTGTACCTGCAGCGCAGGACCACTGTCACACCCGGTGCTCTGTGCCTGCAACATTGGACCACTGTCACACCCCGTGCTCTGTGCCTGCAGCACTGGACCACTGTCACACCCGGTGCTCTGTGCCTGCAACATTGGACCACTGTCACAACCGGTGCTCTGAGCCTGCAACATTGGACCACTGTCACACACCATGCTCTGTGCCTGCAACATTGGATGACTGTCATACCCGGTGCTCTGTGCCTGCAACATTGGACCACTGTCACACCCGGTGCTCTGTGCCTGCAACATTGGACCACTGTCACACCCCGTGCTCTGTCCCAGCAGCGCTGGACCACTGTCACACCCAGTGCTCTGTGCCTGCAACATTGGACCACTGTCACACCCGGTGCTCTGTGCCTGCAACATTGGACCACTGTCACACCCGGTGCTCTGTGCCTGCAACATTGGACCACTGTCACACCCCGTGCTCTGTGCCTGCAGCACTGTACCACTGTCACACCCGGTGCTCTGTGCCTGCAACATTGGACCACTGTCACACCCGTTGCTCTGAGCCTGCAACATTGGACCACTGTCACACACCGTGCTCTGTGCCTGCAACATTGGATGACTGTCATACCCGGTGCTCTGTGCCTGCAACATTGGACCACTGTCACACCCGGTGCTCTGTGCCTGCAACATTGGACCACTGTCACACCCCGTGCTCTGTCCCAGCAGCGCTGGACCACTGTCACACCCAGTGCTCTGTGCCTGCAACATTGGACCACCTTCACACCCGGTGCTCTGTGCCTGCAACATTGGACCACTGTCACACCCGGTGCTCTGTGCCTGCAACATTGGACCACTGTCACACCCGGTGATCTGTGCCTGCAGCACTGTACCACTGTCGCACCCGGAGCTCTGTGCCTGCAACATTGGACACTGTCACACACCGTTCTCTGTGCCTGCAACACTGGACCACTGTCACAACCGGTGCTCTGTGCCTGCAACATTGGAACACTGTCACACCCCATGCTCTGTGCCTGCAGCGCTGGACCACTGTCACACCCCGTGCTCTGTGCCTGCAGCGCTGGACCACTGTCACACCTGGTGCACTGTGCCTGCAACATTGAACCACTGTCACACCCGGTGCTCTGAGCCTGTAACATTGGACCACTGTCACTCACCGAGCTCTGTGCCTGCAGCGCTGGACCACTGTCACACCCAGTGCTCTGTGCCTGCAACATTGGACCACTGTCACACCCCGTGCTCTGTGCCTGCAGCGCTGGACCACTGTCACACCCGGTGCTCTGTGCCTGCAACATTGGACCACTGTCACACCCACTGCTCTGAGCATGCAACATTGGACCACTGTCACACACCGTGCTCAGTGCTTGCAACATTGGACCACTGTCATACCCGGTGCTCTGTGCCTGCAACATTGGACCACTGTCACACCCGGTGCTCTGTGCCTGCAACGTTGGACCACTGTCACACACCGTGCTCTGTCACAGCAGCGCTGGACCACTGTCACACCCGGTGCTCTGTGCCTGCAGCGCTGGAACACTGTCACACCCGGTGCTCTGAGCCTCCAATATAGGACCACTGTCACACCCGGTGCTCAGTGCCTGCAGCACTGGACCACTGTCACACCCAGTGCTCTGTGCCTGCAGCGCTGGAACACTGTCACACCCGGTGCTCTGAGCCTCCAATATTGGACCACTGTCACACCCGGTGCTCTGAGCCTCCAATATTGGGCCACTATCACACCCGGTGATCTGAGCCTCCAATATTGGGCCACTGTCAAACCAGATGGTCAGTGCCTGCAGCACTGGACCACTGTCACACCCAGTGCTCTGAGCCTGCAGCACTGGAGCACTGTCACACCCAGTGCTCTGTGCCTGCAGCACTGGACCACTGTCACACCCGGTGCTTTGAGGCTGCAGCGCTGGACCACAGTCACACCCAGCGCTCTGTGAGTGCAAAATTGGACCAATGTCACACCCGGTGCTCTGTGCCTGCAACATTGGACCACTGTCACACCCGGTGCTCTGAGCCTGCAATATTGGACCACTGTCACACCCGGTGCTCTGTGCCTGCAACATTGGAACACTGTCACACCCAGTGCTCAGTGCCTGCAGCGCTGGCCCACAGTCACACCCGGTGCTCTGTGCCTGCAACATTGGACCACTGTCACACCCGGTGCTCTGTGCCTGCAACATTGGACCACTGTCACACCCGGTGCTCTGTGCCTGCAACATTGGACCACTGTCACACCCGGTGATCTGTGCCTGCAGCACTGGACCACTGTCGCACCCGGAGCTCTGTGCCTGCAACATTGGACCACTGTCACACACCGTTCTCTGTGCCTGCAACACTGGACCACTGTCACAACCGGTGCTCTGTGCCTGCAACATTGGAACACTGTCACACCCCATACTCTGTGCCTGCAGCGCTGGACCACTGTCACACCCGGTGCTCTGTGCCTGCAACATTGAACCACTGTCACACCCCGTGCTCTGTGCCTGCAGCGCTGGACCACTGTCACACCTGGTGCACTGTGCCTGCAACATTGAACCACTGTCACACCCGGTGCTCTGAGCCTGTAACATGGGACCACTGTCACTCACCGAGCTCTGTGCCTGCAGCGCTGGACCACTGTCACACCCAGTGCTCTGTGCCTGCAACATTGGACCACTGTCACACCCCGTGCTCTGTGCCTGCAGCGCTGGACTACTGTCACACCCGGTGCTCTGTGCCTGCAACATTGGACCACTGTCACACCCACTGCTCTGAGCCTGCAACATTGGACCACTGTCACACACCGTGCTCAGTGCTTGCAACATTGGACCACTGTCATACCCGGTGCTCTGTGCCTGCAACATTGGACCACTGTCACACCCGGTGCTTTGTGCCTGCAACGTTGGACCACTGTCACACACCGTGCTCTGTGCCTGCAACATTGGACCACTGACACACCCGGTGCTCTGTCCCAGCAGAGCTGGACCACTGTCACACCCAGTGCTCTGTGCCTGCAAAATTGGACCACTGTCACACCCGGTGCTCTGTGCCTGCAACATTGGACCACTGTCATACACGGTGCTCTGTGCCTGCAACATCGGACCACTGTCACACCCCGTGCTCTGAGCCTGCAACATTGGACCACTGTCACACCCGGTGCTCTGTGAATGCAACATTGGACCACTGTCACACCCGGTGCTCTCTGCCTGCAACATTGGACCACTGTCACACCCAGTGCTCTGTGCCTGCAACATTGGACCTCTGTCACACCCAGTGCTCTGTGCCTGCAGCACTGGACCACTGTCACACCCGGTGCTCTGTGACTGCAACATTGGACCACTGTCACACCCGGTGCTCTCTGCCTGCAACATTGGACCACTGTCACACCCGGTGATCTGTGCCTGCAGCACTGGACCACTGTCAAACCCGGTGCTCTGTGACTGCAACATTGGACCACTGTCACACCCGGTGCTCTCTGCCTGCAACATTGGACCTCTGTCACACCCAGTGCTCTGTGCCTGCAGCGCTGGACAACTGTCACACCCAGTGCTCTGAGACTGCAACATTGGAACACTGTCACACCCGGTGCTCTGTGCCTGCAACATTGGAACACTGTCACACCCCGTGCTCTGTGCCTGCAGCGCAGGACCACTGTCACACCCGGTGCTCTGTGCCTGCAACATTGGACCACTGTCACACCCCGTGCTCTGTGCCTGCAGCACTGGACCACTGTCACACCCGGTGCTCTGTGCCTGCAACATTGGACCACTGTCACACCCGGTGCTCTGAGCCTGCAACATTGGACCACTGTCACACACCGTGCTCTGTGCCTGCAACATTGGACGACTGTCATACCCGGTGCTCTGTGCCTGCAACATTGGACCACTGTCACACCCGGTGCTCTGAGCCTGCAACATTGGACCACTGTCACACCCCGTGCTCTGTCCCAGCAGCGCTGGACCACTGTCACACCCAGTGCTCTGTGCCTGCAGAATTGGACCACTGTGACACCCGGTGCTATGTGCCTGCAACATTTGACCACTGTCATACCCGGTGCTCTGTGCCTGCAACATCGGACCACTGTCACACCCCGTGCTCTGAGCCTGCAACATTGGACCACTGTCACACCCGGTGCTCTGTGCCTGCAACATTGGACCACTGTCACACCCGGTGCTCTGTGCCTGCAACATTGGACCACTGTCACACCCGGTGATCTGTGCCTGCAGCACTGGACCACTGTGACACCCGGTGCTATGTGCCTGCAACATTTGACCACTGTCATACCCCGTGCTCTGTGCCTGCAGCGCTGGACCACTGTTACACCCGGTGCTCTGTGCCTTCAACATTGGACCACTGTCACACCCGGTGCTCTGAGCCTGCAACATTGGACCACTGTCACACACCATGCTCTGTGCCTGCAACATTGGACAACTGCCATACCCGGTGCTCTGTGCCTGCAACATTGGACCACTGTCACACCCGGTGCTCTGTGCCTGCAACATTGGACCACTGACACACCCGGTGCTCTGTCCCAGCAGCGCTGGACCACTGTCACACCCAGTGCTCTGTGCCTGCAAAATTGGACCACTGTCACACCCGGTGCTCTGTGCCTGCAACATTGGACCACTGTCATACACGGTGCTCTGTGCCTGCAACATTGGACCACTGTCATACACGGTGCTCTGTGCCTGCAACATCGGACCACTGTCACACCCCGTGCTCTGAGCCTGCAACATTGGACCACTGTCACACCCGGTGCTCTGTGACTGCAACATTGGACCACTGTCACTCCCAGTGCTCTGTGCCTGCAACATTGGACCTCTGTCACACCCAGTGCTCTGTGCCTGCAGCACTGGACCACTGTCACACCCGGTGCTCTGTGACTGCAACATTGGACCACTGTCACACCCGGTGCTCTCTGCCTGCAACATTGGACCACTGTCACACCCGGTGATCTGTGCCTGCAGCACTGGACCACTGTCACATCCGGTGCTCTGTGACTGCAACATTGGACCACTGTCACACCCGGTGCTCTCTGCCTGCAACATTGGACCTCTGTCACACCCCGTGCTCTGTGCCTGCAGCGCAGGACCACTGTCACACCCGGTGCTCTGTGCCTGCAACATTGGACCACTGTCACACCCCGTGCTCTGTGCCTGCAGCACTGTACCACTGTCACACCCGGTGCTCTGTGCCTGCAACATTGGACCACTGTCACACCCGGTACTCTGAGCCTGCAACATTGGACCACTGTCACACACCGTGCTCTGTGCCTGCAACATTGGATGACTGTCATACCCGGTGCTCTGTGCCTGCAACATTGGACCACTGTCACACCCGGTGCTCTGTGCCTGCAACATTGGACCACTGTCACACCCCGTGCTCTGTCCCAGCAGCGCTGGACCACTGTCACACCCAGTGCTCTGTGCCTGCAACATTGGACCACCTTCACACCCGGTGCTCTGTGCCTGCAACATTGGACCACTGTCACACCCGGTGCTCTGTGCCTGCAACATTGGACCACTGTCACACCCGGTGATCTGTGCCTGCAGCACTGGACCACTGTCGCACCCGGAGCTCTGTGCCTGCAACATTGGACCACTGTCACACACCGTTCTCTGTGCCTGCAAATCTGGACCACTGTCACAACCGGTGCTCTGTGCCTGCAACATTGGAACACTGTCACACCCCATGCTCTGTGCCTGCAGCGCTGGACCACTGTCACACCCGGTGCTCTGTGCCTGCAACATTGGACCACTGTCACACCCCGTGCTCTGTGCCTGCAGCGCTGGACCACTGTCACACCTGGTGCACTGTGCCTGCAACATTGAACCACTGTCACACCCGGTGCTCTGAGCCTGTAACATTGGACCACTGTCACTCACCGAGCTCTGTGCCTGCAGCGCTGGACCACTGTCACACCCAGTGCTCTGTGCCTGCAACATTGGACCACTGTCACACCCCGTGCTCTGTGCCTGCAACATTGGACCACTGTCACACACCGTGCTCTGTGCCTGCAACATTGGACCACTGTCACACCCGGTGCTCTGTGCCTGCAACATTGGACCACTGTCACACCCACTGCTCTGAGCATGCAACATTGGACCACTGTCACACACCGTGCTCAGTGCTTGCAACATTGGACCACTGTCATACCCGGTGCTCTGTGCCTGCAACATTGGACCACTGTCACACCCGGTGCTCTGTGCCTGCAACGTTGGACCACTGTCACACACCGTGCTCTGTCACAGCAGCGCTGGACCACTGTCACACCCGGTGCTCTGTGCCTGCAGCGCTGGAACACTGTCACACCCGGTGCTCTGAGCCTCCAATATAGGACCACTGTCACACCCGGTGCTCAGTGCCTGCAGCACTGGACCACTGTCACACCCAGTGCTCTGTGCCTGCAGCGCTGGAACACTGTCACACCCGGTGCTCTGAGCCTCCAATATTGGACCACTGTCACACCCGGTGCTCTGAGCCTCCAATATTGGGCCACTGTCACACCCGGTGATCTGAGCCTCCAATATTGGGCCACTGTCAAACCAGATGGTCAGTGCCTGCAGCACTGGACCACTGTCACACCCAGTGCTCTGAGCCTGCAGCACTGGACCACTGTCACACCCAGTGCTCTGTGCCTGCAGCACTGGACCACTGTCACACCCGGTGCTTTGAGGCTGCAGCGCTGGACCACAGTCACACCCAGCGCTCTGTGAGTGCAAAATTGGACCAATGTCACACCCGGTGCTCTGTGCCTGCAACATTGGACCACTGTCACACCCGGTGCTCTGAGCCTGCAATATTGGACCACTGTCACACCCGGTGCTCTGTGCCTGCAACATTGGAACACTGTCACACCCAGTGCTCAGTGCCTGTAGCGCTGGCCCACAGTCACACCCGGTGCTCTGTGCCTGCAACATTGGACCACTGTCACACCCGGTGCTCTGAGCCTGCAACATTGGACCACTGTCACACCCCGTGCTCTGTCCCTGCAGCGCTGGACCACTGCCACACCCAGTGCTCTGTGCCTGCAAAATTGGACTACTGTCACACCTGGTGCTCTGTGCCTGCAGCATTGGACCACTGTCACACCCGGTGCTCTGTGCCTGCAACATTGGACCACTGTCACACCCCGTGCTCTGTGCCTGCAACATTGGACCACTGTCACACCTGGTGCTCTGTGCCTGCAGCGCTGGACCACTGTCACACCCGGTGCTCTGTGCCTGCAACATTGGACCATTGACACACCCGGTGCTCTGTGCCTGCAGTGCTGGAACACTGTCACACCCGGTGCTCTGAGCCTGCAACATTGGACCACTGTCACATCCGGTGCTCTGTGCCTGCAGGGCTGGACCACTGTCACTCCCGGTGCTCTGAGCCTGCAACATTGGACCACTGTCACACCTGGTGCTCTGTGCCTGCAACATTGGACCACTGTCACACCCGGTGCTCTGTGCCTGCTACATTGGACCACTGTCACACCCGGTGCGCTGTGCCTGGAGCGCTGGACCACTGTCACACACGGTGCACAGTGCCTGGAGCGCTGGACCACTGTCACACCCGGTGCTCTGTGCCTGCAGCGCTGGACCACTGTCACACCCGGTGCTCTGTGCCTGCAACATAGGACCACTGTTACGCACCGTGCTCTGTGCCAGTAACATTGGACCACTGTCACACCCGGTATTCTGTGCCTGCAACATTGGAACACTGTCGCACCCCGTGCTCTGTGCCTGCAGCGCCGGACCACTGTCACACCCAGTGCTCTGAGCCTGCAACATTGGACCACTGTCACACCCCGTGCTCTGTCCCAGCAGCGCTGGACCACTGTCACACCCAGTGCTCTGTGCCTGCAGAATTGGACCACTGTGACACCCGGTGCTATGTGCCTGCAACATTTGACCACTGTCATACCCGGTGCTCTGTGCCTGCAACATCGGACCACTGTCACACCCCGTGCTCTGTGCCTGCAACATTGGACCACTGTCACACCCGGTGCTCTGTGCCTGCAACATTGGACCACTGTCACACCCCGTGCTCTGTGCCTGCAACATTGGACCACTGTCACACCCGGTGCTCTGTGCCTGCAACATTGGACCACTGTCACACCCGGTGATCTGTGCCTGCAGCACTGGACCACTGTGACACCCGGTGCTATGTGCCTGCAACATTTGACCACTGTCACACCCGGTGCTCTGTGCCTGCAGCGCTGGACCTCTGTCACACCCGGTGCTCTGTGCCTGTAACATTGGACCATTGACACACCCGGTGCTCTGTGCCTGCAGTGCTGGAACACTGTCACACCCGGTGCTCTGAGCCTGGAGCGCTGGACCACTGTCACACCCGGTGCTCTGTGCCTGCAGCGCTGGACCACTGTCACACCCGGTGCTCTGTGCCTGCAACATAGGACCACTGTTTCGCACCGTGCTCTGTGCCTGTAACATTGGACCACTGTCACACCCGGTATTCTGTGCCTGCAACATTGGAACACTGTCGCACCCCGTGCTCTGTGCCTGCAGCGCCGGACCACTGTCACACCCGGTGCTCTGAGCCTGCAACATTGGACCACTGTCACACCCCGTGCTCTGTCCCAGCTGCGCTGGACCACTGTCACACCCAGTGCTCTGTGCCTGCAGAATTGGACCACTGTGACACCCGGTGCTATGTGCCTGCAACATTTGACCACTGTCATACCCGGTGCTCTGTGCCTGCAACATCGGACCACTGTCACACCCCGTGCTCTGAGCCTGCAACATTGGACCACTGTCACACCCGGTGCTCTGTGCCTGCAACATTGGACCACTGTCACACCCAGTGCTCTGTGCCTGCAACATTGGACCACTGTCACACCCGGTGATCTGTGCCTGCAGCACTGGACCAGTGTGACTCCCGGTGCTATGTGCCTGCAACATTTGACCACTGTCATACCCCGTGCTCTGTGCCTGCAGCGCTGGACCACTGTTACACCCGGTGCTCTGTGCCTTCAACATTGGACCACTGTCACACCCGGTGCTCTGAGCCTGCAACATTGGACCACTGTCACACACCATGCTCTGTGCCTGCAACATTGGACAACTGTCACACCCGGTGCTCTGTGCCTGCAACATTGGACCACTGTCATACACGGTGCTCTGTGCCTGCAACATCGGACCACTGTCACACCCCGTGCTCTGAGCCTGCAACATTGGACCACTATCACACCCGGAGCTCTGTGACTGCAATATTGGACCACTGTCACACCCAGTGCTCTCTGCCTGCAACATTGGACCACTGTCACACCCAGTGCTCTGTGCCTGCAACATTGGACCACTGTCACACCCGGTGCTCTGTGACTGCAACATTGGACCACTGTCACACCCGGTGCTCTCTGCTTGCAACATTGGACCACTGTCACACCCGGTGATCTGTGCCTGCAGCACTGGACCACTGTCACACCCGGTGCTCTGTGATGCAACATTGGACCACTGTCACACCCGGTGCTCTCTGCCTGCAACATTGGACCTCTGTCACACCCAGTGCTCTGTGCCTGCAGCGCTGGACAACTGTCACACCCAGTGCTCTGAGACTGCAACATTGGACCACTGTCACACCCGGTGCTCTGTGCCTGCAACATTGGAACACTGTCACACCGGTACTCTGTGCCTGCAGCGCTGGAACACTGTCACACCCGGTGCTCTGAGCCTCCAATATAGGACCACTGTCACACCCGGTGCTCAGTGCCTGCAGCACTGGACCACTGTCACACCGGTGCTCTGTGCCTGCAGCGCTGGAACACTGTCACACCCGGTGCTCTGAGCCTCCAATATTGGACCACTGTCACACCCGGTGCTCTGAGCCTCCAATATTGGGCCACTGTCACACCCGGTGCTCTGTGCCTGCAGCGCTGGACCACTGTCAAACCCGATGGTCTGTGCCTGCAGCACTGGACCACTGTCACACCCAGTGCTCTGAGCCTGCAGCACTGGACCACTGTCACACCCAGTGCTCTGTGCCTGCAGCACTGGACCACTGTCACACCCGGTGCTTTGAGGCTGCAGCGCTGGACCACTGTCACACCCAGTGCTCTGTGAGTGCAAAATTGGACCAATGTCACACCCGGTGCTCTGTGCCTGCAACATTGGACCACTGTCACACCCGGTGCTCTGAGCCTGCCATATTGGACCACTGTCACACCCGGTGCTCTGTGCCTGCAACATTGGAACACTGTCACACCCAGTGCTCAGTGCCTGCAGCGCTGGCCCAAAGATCACACCCGGTGCTCTGTGCCTGCAACATTGGACCACTGTCACACCCGGTGCTCTGAGCCTGCAACATTGGACCACTGTCACACCCCGTGCTCTGTCCCTGCAGCGCTGGACCACTGCCACACCCAGTGCTCTGTGCCTGCAAAATTGGACTACTGTCACACCTGGTGCTCTGTGCCTGCAGCATTGGACCACTGTCACACCCGGTGCTCTGTGCTGCAACATTGGGTGACTGTCACACCCGGTGCTCTGAGCCTGCAACATTGGAACACTGTCACACCCCGTGCTCTGTGCCTGCAACATTGGACCACTGTCACACCCAGTGCTCTGTGCCTGCAGTGCTGGACCACTGTCATACCCAGTGCTCTTTGCCTGCAACATTGGACCACTGTCACACCCGGTGCTCTGTGCCTGCAACATTGGACCACTGTCACACCTGGTGCTCTGTGCCTGCAGCACTGGACCACTGTCACACCCGGTGCTCTGTGCCTGCAACATTGGACCACTGTCACAACCGGTGCTCTGAGCCTGCAACATTGGACCACTGTCACACACCGTGCTCTGTGCCTGCAACATTGGACCACTGTCACACCCGGTGCTCTGAGCCTGCAACATTGGACCACTGTCACACCCCGTGCTCTGTCCCAGCAGCGCTGGACCACTGTCACACCCAGTGCTCTGTGCCTGCAACATTGGACCACTGTCACACCCGGTGCTCTGTGCCTGCAACATTGGACCACTGTCACACCCGGTGCTCTGTGCCTGCAACATTGGACCACTGTCACACCCGGTGATCTGTGCCTGCAGCACTGGACCACTGTCGCACCCGGAGCTCTGTGCCTCCAACATTGGACCACTGTCACACACCGTTCTCTGTGCCTGCAACACTGGACCACTGTCACAACCGGTGCTCTGTGCCTGCAACATTGGAACACTGTCACACCCCATGCTCTGTGCCTGCAGCGCTGGACCACTGTCACACCCGGTGCTCTGTGCCTGCAACATTGGACCACTGTCACACCCCGTGCTCTGTGCCTGCAGCGCTGGACCACTGTCACACCTGGTGCACTGTGCCTGCAACATTGAACCACTGTCACACCCGGTGCTCTGAGCCTGTAACATTGGACCACTGTCACTCACCGAGCTCTGTGCCTGCAGCGCTGGACCACTGTCACACCCAGTGCTCTGTGCCTGCAACATTGGACCACTGTCACACCCCGTGCTCTGTGCCTGCAGCACTGGACCACTGTCACACCCGGTGCTCTGTGCCTGCAACATTGGACCACTGTCACACCCACTGCTCTGAGCCTGCAACATTGGACCACTGTCACACACCGTGCTCAGTGCTTGCAACATTGGACCACTGTCATACCCGGTGCTCTGTGCCTGCAACATTGGACCACTGTCACACCCGGTGCTCTGTGCCTGCAACGTTGGAACACTGTCACACACCGTGCTCTGTCCCAGCAGCGCTGGACCACTGTCACACCCGGTGCTCTGTGCCATCAGCGCTGGAACACTGTCACAGCCGGTGCTCTGAGCCTCCAATATAGGACCACTGTCACACCCGGTGCTCAGTGCCTGCAGCACTGGACCACTGTCACACCCGGTGCTCTGTGCCTGCAGCGCTGGAACACTGTCACACCCGGTGCTCTGAGCCTCCAATATTGGACCACTGTCACACCCGGTGCTCTGAGCCTCCAATATTGGGCCACTGTCACACCCGGTGCTCTGTGCCTGCAGCGCTGGACCACTGTCAAACCCGATGGTCTGTGCCTGCAGCACTGGACCACTGTCACACCCAGTGCTCTGAGCCTGCAGCACTGGACCACTGTCACACCCAGTGCTCTGTGCCTGCAGCACTGGACCACTGTCACACCCGGTGCTTTGAGGCTGCAGCGCTGGACCACTGTCACACCCAGTGCTCTGTGAGTGCAAAATTGGACCAATGTCACACCCGGTGCTCTGTGCCTGCAACATTGGACCACTGTCACACCCGGTGCTCTGAGCCTGCAATATTGGACCACTGTCACACCCGGTGCTCTGTGCCTGCAACATTGGAACACTGTCACACCCAGTGCTCAGTGCCTGCAGCGCTGGCCCACAGTCACACCCGGTGCTCTGTGCCTGCAACATTGGACCACTGTCACACCCGGTGCTCTGAGCCTGCAACATTGGACCACTGTCATACCCCGTGCTCTGTCCCTGCAGCGCTGGACCACTGCCACACCCAGTGCTCTGTGCCTGCAAAATTGGACTGCTGTCACACCTGGTGCTCTGTGCCTGCAGCATTGGACCACTGTCACACCCGGTGCTCTGTGCCTGCAACATTGGGTGACTGTCACACCCCGTGCTCTGAGCCTGCAACATTGGAACACTGTCACACCCCGTGCTCTGTGCCTGCAACATTGGACCACTGTCACACCCAGTGCTCTGTGCCTGCAGTGCTGGACCACTGTCATACCCAGTGCTCTTTGCCTGCAACATTGGACCACTGTCACACCCGGTGCTCTGTGCCTGCAACATTGGACCACTGTCACACCTGGTGCTCTGTGCCTGCAGCGCTGGACCACTGTCACACCCGGTGCTCTGTGCCTGCAACATTGGACCATTGACACACCCGGTGCTCTGTGCCTGCAGTGCTGGACCACTGTCACACCCGGTGCTCTGAGCCTGCAACATTGGACCACTGTCACATCCGGTGCTCTGTGCCTGCAGGGCTGGACCACTGTCACACCCGGTGCTCTGAGCCTGCAACATTGGACCACTGTCACACCTGGTCCTCTGTGCCTGCAACATTGGACCACTGTCACACCCGGTGCTCTGTGCCTGCAACATTGGACCACTGTCACACCCGGTGCGCTGTGCCTGGAGCGCTGGACCACTGTCACACACGGTGCACAGTGCCTGGAGCGTTGGACCACTGTCACACCCGGTGCTCTGTGCCTGCAGCGCTGGACCACTGTCACACCCGGTGCTCTGTGCCTGCAACATAGGACCACTGTTACGCACCGTGCTCTGTGCCTGAAACATTGGACCACTGTCACACCCGGTATTCTGTGCCTGCAACATTGGAACACTGTCGCACCCCGTGCTCTGTGCCTGCAGCGCCGGACCACTGTCACACCCAGTGCTCTGTGCCTGCAGCGCTGGACAACTGTCACACCCAGTGCTCTTAGACTGCAACATTGTACCACTGTCACACCCGGTGCTCTGAGCCTGCAACATTGGACCACTGTCAAACCCGGTGCTCTGTGCCTGCAACATTGGACCACTGTCACACCCGGTGCGCTGTGCCTGCAGCGCTGGACCACTGTCACACCCGGTGCGCAGTGCCTGGAGCGCTGGACCACTGTCACAACCGGTGCTCTGAGCCTGCAGCGCTGGACCACTGTCACACCCGGTGCTCTGTGCCTGCAACATTGGACCACTGTTACACACAGTTCTCTGTGCCTGTAACATTGGACCACTGTCACACCTGGTGCTCTGAGCCTGCAACATTGGACCACTGTCACACCCGGTGCTCTGTGCCTGCAACATTGGAACACTGTCACACCCCGTGCTCTGTGCCTGCAGCGCTGGACCACTGTTACACCCGGTGCTCTGTGCCTTCAACATTGGACCACTGTCACACCCGGTGCTCTGAGCCTGCAACATTGGACCACTGTCACACACCATGCTCTGTGCCTGCTACATTGGACAACTGTCATACCCGGTGCTCTGTGCCTGCAACATTGGACCACTGTCACACCCGGTGCTCTGTGCCTGCAACATTGGACCACTGACACACCCGGTGCTCTGTCCCTGCAGCGCTGGACCACTGTCACACCCAGTGCTCTGTGCCTGCAAAATTGGACCACCGTCACACCCGGTGCTCTGTGCCTGCAACATTGGACCACTGTCATACACGGTGCTCTGTGCCTGCAGCATCGGACCACTGTCACACCCCGTGCTCTGAGCCTGCAACATTGGACCACTGTCACACCCAGTGCTCTGGGCCTGCAGCACTGGACCACTGTCACACCCGGTGCTCTGTGACTGCAACATTGGACCACTGTCACACCCGGTGCTCTCTGCCTGCAACATTGGACCACTGTCACACCCGGTGATCTGTCCCAGCAGCGCTGGACCACTGTCACACCCAGTGCTCTGTGCCTGCAAAATTGGACCACCGTCACACCCGGTGCTCTGTGCCTGCAACATTGGACCACTGTCATACACGGTGCTCTGTGCCTGCAGCATCGGACCACTGTCACACCCCGTGCTCTGAGCCTGCAACATTGGACCACTGTCACACCCAGTGCTCTGTGCCTGCAGCGCTGGACCACTGTTACACCCGGTGCTCTGTGCCTTCAACATTGGACCACTGTCACACCCGGTGCTCTGAGCCTGCAACATTGGACCACTGTCACACACCATGCTCTGTGCCTGCTACATTGGACAACTGTCATACCCGGTGCTCTGTGCCTGCAACATTGGACCACTGTCACACCCGGTGCTCTGTGCCTGCAACATTGGACCACTGTCACACCCAGTGCTCTGTGCCTGCAAAATTGGACCACCGTCACACCCGGTGCTCTGTGCCTGCAACATTGGACCACTGTCATACACGGTGCTCTGTGCCTGCAGCATCGGACCACTGTCACACCCCGTGCTCTGAGCCTGCAACATTGGACCACTGTCACACCCAGTGCTCTGTGCCTGCAGCACTGGACCACTGTCACACCCGGTGCTCTGTGACTGCAACATTGGACCACTGTCACACCCGGTGCTCTCTGCCTGCAACATTGGACCACTGTCACACCCGGTGATCTGTGCCTGCAGCACTGGACCACTGTCACACCCGGTGCTCTGTGACTGCAACATTGGACCACTGTCTCACCCGGTGCTCTCTGCCTGCAACATTGCACCTCTGTCACACCCAGTGCTCTGTGCCTGCAGCGCTGGACAACTGTCACACCCAGTGCTCTGAGACTGCAACATTGGACCACTGTCACACCCGGTGCTCTGTGCCTGCAACATTGGACCACTGTCACACCCCGTGCTCTGTGCCTGCAGCACTGGACCAATGTCACAGCTGGTGCTCTGTGCCTGCAACATTGGACCACTGTCACACCCGGTGCTCTGAGCCTGCAACATTGGACCACTGTCACACACCGTGCTCTGTGCCTGCAACATTGGACGACTGTCATACCCGGTGCTCTCTGCCTGCAACATTGGACCACTGTCACACCCGGTGCTCTGAGACTGCAACATTGGACCACTGGCACACCCCGTGCTCTGTCCCAGCAGCGCTGGACCACTGTCACACCCAGTGCTCTGTGCCTGCAGAATTGGACCACTGTGACACCCGGTGCTATGTGCCTGCAACATTTGACCACTGGCATACCCGGTGCTCTGTGCCTGCAACATCGGACCACTGTCACACCCCGTGCTCTGAGCCTGCAACATTGGACCACTGTCACACCCGGTGCTCTGTGCCTGCAACATTGGACCACTGTCACACCCGGTGATCTGTGCCTGCAGCACTGGACCACTGTCGCACCCGGAGCTCTGTGCCTGCAACATTGGACCACTGTCACACACCGTTCTCTGTGCCTGCAACACTGGACCAGTGTCACAACCGGTGCTCTGTGCCTGCAACATTGGAACACTGTCACACCCCATGCTCTGTGCCTGCAGCGCTGGACCACTGTCACACCCGGTGCTCTGTGCCTGCAACATTGGACCACTGTCACACCCCGTGCTCTGTGCCTGCAGCGCTGGACCACTGCCACACCTGGTGCACTGTACCTGCAACATTGAACCACTGTCACACCCGGTGCTCTGAGCCTGCAACATTGGACCACTGTCACTCACCGAGCTCTGTGCCTGCAGCGCTGGACCACTGTCACACCCGGTGCTCTGTGCCTGCAACATTGGACCACTGTCACACCCACTGCTCTGAGCCTGCAATATTGGACCACTGTCACACACCGTGCTCAGTGCTTGCAACATTGGACCACTGTCATACCCCGTGCTCTGTCCCAGCAGCGCTGGACCACTGTCACACCCAGTGCTCTGTGCCTGCAAAATTCGACCACTGTCACACCCGGTGCTCTGTGTCTGCAACACTGGACCACTGTCACACCCGGTGCTCAGTGCCTGCAACATTGGACCACTGTCACACCCGGTGATCTGTGCCTGCAGCACTGGACCACTGTCACACCAGGAGCTCTGTGCCTGCAACATTGGACCACTGTCACACACCGTTCTCTGAGCCTGCAACACTGGACCAATGTCACACCCGGTGCTCTGTGCCTGCGACATTGGACCACTGTCACACCCGGTGCTCTGAGCCTGCAACATTGGACCACTGTCACACCCAGTGCTCTGTGCCTGCAGCGCTGGACAACTGTCACACCCAGTGCTCTGAGACTAAAACATTGGACCACCGTCACACCCGGTGCTCTGTGCATGCAGCGCTGGACCACTGTCACACCCGGTGCTCTGAGCCTGCAACATTGGACCACTGTCACAACCGATGCTCAGTGCCTGCAGCACTGGACCACTGTCACACCCGGTGCTCTGTGCCTGCAGCGCTGGAACACTGTCACACCCGGTGCTCTGAGCCTCCAATACAGGACCACTGTCACACCCGGTGCTCAGTGCCTGCAGCACTGGACCACTGTCACACCCGGTGCTCTGTGCCTGCAGCGCTGGACCACTGCCACACCTGGTGCACTGTACCTGCAACATTGAACCACTGTCACACCCGGTGCTCTGAGCCTGCAACATTGGACCACTGTCACTCACCGAGCTCTGTGCCTGCAGCGCTGGACCACTGTCACACCCGGTGCTCTGTGCCTGCAACATTGGACCACTGTCACACCCACTGCTCTGAGCCTGCAATATTGGACCACTGTCACACACCGTGCTCAGTGCTTGCAACATTGGACCACTGTCATACCCCGTGCTCTGTCCCAGCAGCGCTGGACCACTGTCACACCCAGTGCTCTGTGCCTGCAAAATTCGACCACTGTCACACCCGGTGCTCTGTGTCTGCAACACTGGACCACTGTCACACCCGGTGCTCAGTGCCTGCAACATTGGACCACTGTCACACCCGGTGATCTGTGCCTGCAGCACTGGACCACTGTCACACCAGGAGCTCTGTGCCTGCAACATTGGACCACTGTCACACACCGTTCTCTGAGCCTGCAACACTGGACCAATGTCACACCCGGTGCTCTGTGCCTGCGACATTGGACCACTGTCACACCCGGTGCTCTGAGCCTGCAACATTGGACCACTGTCACACCCAGTGCTCTGTGCCTGCAGCGCTGGACAACTGTCACACCCAGTGCTCTGAGACTAAAACATTGGACCACCGTCACACCCGGTGCTCTGTGCATGCAGCGCTGGACCACTGTCACACCCGGTGCTCTGAGCCTGCAACATTGGACCACTGTCACAACCGATGCTCAGTGCCTGCAGCACTGGACCACTGTCACACCCGGTGCTCTGTGCCTGCAGCGCTGGAACACTGTCACACCCGGTGCTCTGAGCCTCCAATACAGGACCACTGTCACACCCGGTGCTCAGTGCCTGCAGCACTGGACCACTGTCACACCCGGTGCTCTGTGCCTGCAGCGCTGGAACACTGTCACACCCGGTGCTCTGAGCCTCCAATATTGGACCACTGTCACACCCGGTGCTCTGAGCCTCCAATATTGGGCCACTGTCACACCCGGTGATCTGAGCCTCCAATATTGGACCACTGTCACACCCCGTGCTCTGTGCCTGCAGCACTGGACCACTGTCACACCCGGTGCTCTGTGCCTGCAACATTGGACCACTGTCACACCCACTGCTCTGAGCCTGCAACATTGGACCACTGTCACACACCGTGCTCAGTGCTTGCAACATTGGACCACTGTCATACCCGGTGCTCTGTGCCTGCAACATTGGACCACTGTCACACCCGGTGCTCTGTGCCTGCAACGTTGGAACACTGTCACACACCGTGCTCTGTCCCAGCAGCGCTGGACGACTGTCACACCCGGTGCTCTGTGCCATCAGCGCTGGAACACTGTCACAGCCGGTGCTCTGAGCCTCCAATATAGGACCACTGTCACACCCGGTGCTCAGTGCCTGCAGCACTGGACCACTGTCACACCCGGTGCTCTGTGCCTGCAGCGCTGGAACACTGTCACACCCGGTGCTCTGAGCCTCCAATATTGGACCACTGTCACACCCGGTGCTCTGAGCCTCCAATATTGGGCCACTGTCACACCCGGTGCTCTGTGCCTGCAGCGCTGGACCACTGTCAAACCCGATGGTCTGTGCCTGCAGCACTGGACCACTGTCACACCCAGTGCTCTGAGCCTGCAGCACTGGACCACTGTCACACCCAGTGCTCTGTGCCTGCAGCACTGGACCACTGTCACACCCGGTGCTTTGAGGCTGCAGCGCTGGACCACTGTCACACCCAGTGCTCTGTGAGTGCAAAATTGGACCAATGTCACACCCGGTGCTCTGTGCCTGCAACATTGGACCACTGTCACACCCGGTGCTCTGAGCCTGCAATATTGGACCACTGTCACACCCGGTGCTCTGTGCCTGCAACATTGGAACACTGTCACACCCAGTGCTCAGTGCCTGCAGCGCTGGCCCACAGTCACACCCGGTGCTCTGTGCCTGCAACATTGGACCACTGTCACACCCGGTGCTCTGAGCCTGCAACATTGGACCACTGTCATACCCCGTGCTCTGTCCCTGCAGCGCTGGACCACTGCCACACCCAGTGCTCTGTGCCTGCAAAATTGGACTGCTGTCACACCTGGTGCTCTGTGCCTGCAGCATTGGACCACTGTCACACCCGGTGCTCTGTGCCTGCAACATTGGGTGACTGTCACACCCCGTGCTCTGAGCCTGCAACATTGGAACACTGTCACACCCCGTGCTCTGTGCCTGCAACATTGGACCACTGTCACACCCAGTGCTCTGTGCCTGCAGTGCTGGACCACTGTCATACCCAGTGCTCTTTGCCTGCAACATTGGACCACTGTCACACCCGGTGCTCTGTGCCTGCAACATTGGACCACTGTCACACCTGGTGCTCTGTGCCTGCAGCGCTGGACCACTGTCACACCCGGTGCTCTGTGCCTGCAACATTGGACCATTGACACACCCGGTGCTCTGTGCCTGCAGTGCTGGACCACTGTCACACCCGGTGCTCTGAGCCTGCAACATTGGACCACTGTCACATCCGGTGCTCTGTGCCTGCAGGGCTGGACCACTGTCACACCCGGTGCTCTGAGCCTGCAACATTGGACCACTGTCACACCTGGTCCTCTGTGCCTGCAACATTGGACCACTGTCACACCCGGTGCTCTGTGCCTGCAACATTGGACCACTGTCACACCCGGTGCGCTGTGCCTGGAGCGCTGGACCACTGTCACACACGGTGCACAGTGCCTGGAGCGTTGGACCACTGTCACACCCGGTGCTCTGTGCCTGCAGCGCTGGACCACTGTCACACCCGGTGCTCTGTGCCTGCAACATAGGACCACTGTTACGCACCGTGCTCTGTGCCTGTAACATTGGACCACTGTCACACCCGGTATTCTGTGCCTGCAACATTGGAACACTGTCGCACCCCGTGCTCTGTGCCTGCAGCGCCGGACCACTGTCACACCCAGTGCTCTGTGCCTGCAACGCTGGACAACTGTCACACCCAGTGCTCTTAGACTGCAACATTGGACCACTGTCACACCAGGTGCTCTGAGCCTGCAACATTGGACCACTGTCAAACCCGGTGCTCTGTGCCTGCAACATTGGACCACTGTCACACCCGGTGCGCTGTGCCTGCAGCGCTGGACCACTGTCACACCCGGTGCGCAGTGCCTGGAGCGCTGGACCACTGTCACAACCGGTGCTCTGAGCCTGCAGCGCTGGACCACTGTCACACCCGGTGCTCTGTGCCTGCAACATTGGACCACTGTTACACACAGTTCTCTGTGCCTGTAACATTGGACCACTGTCACACCTGGTGCTCTGAGCCTGCAACATTGGACCACTGTCACACCCGGTGCTCTGTGCCTGCAACATTGGAACACTGTCACACCCCGTGCTCTGTGCCTGCAGCGCTGGACCACTGTTACACCCGGTGCTCTGTGCCTTCAACATTGGACCACTGTCACACCCGGTGCTCTGAGCCTGCAACATTGGACCACTGTCACACACCATGCTCTGTGCCTGCTACATTGGACAACTGTCATACCCGGTGCTCTGTGCCTGCAACATTGGACCACTGTCACACCCGGTGCTCTGTGCCTGCAACATTGGACCACTGACACACCCGGTGCTCTGTCCCAGCAGCGCTGGACCACTGTCACACCCAGTGCTCTGTGCCTGCAAAATTGGACCAACGTCACACCCGGTGCTCTGTGCCTGCAACATTGGACCACTGTCATACACGGTGCTCTGTGCCTGCAGCATCGGACCACTGTCACACCCCGTGCTCTGAGCCTGCAACATTGGACCACTGTCACACCCAGTGCTCTGTGCCTGCAGCACTGGACCACTGTCACACCCGGTGCTCTGTGACTGCAACATTGGACCACTGTCACACCCGGTGCTCTCTGCCTGCAACATTGGACCACTGTCACACCCGGTGATCTGTCCCAGCAGCGCTGGACCACTGTCACACCCAGTGCTCTGTGCCTGCAAAATTGGACCACCGTCACACCCGGTGCTCTGTGCCTGCAACATTGGACCACTGTCATACACGGTGCTCTGTGCCTGCAGCATCGGACCACTGTCACACCCCGTGCTCTGAGCCTGCAACATTGGACCACTGTCACACCCAGTGCTCTGTGCCTGCAGCGCTGGACCACTGTTACACCCGGTGCTCTGTGCCTTCAACATTGGACCACTGTCACACCCGGTGCTCTGAGCCTGCAACATTGGACCACTGTCACACACCATGCTCTGTGCCTGCTACATTGGACAACTGTCATACCCGGTGCTCTGTGCCTGCAACATTGGACCACTGTCACACCCGGTGCTCTGTGCCTGCAACATTGGACCACTGTCACACCCAGTGCTCTGTGCCTGCAAAATTGGACCACCGTCACACCCGGTGCTCTGTGCCTGCAACATTGGACCACTGTCATACACGGTGCTCTGTGCCTGCAGCATCGGACCACTGTCACACCCCGTGCTCTGAGCCTGCAACATTGGACCACTGTCACACCCAGTGCTCTGTGCCTGCAGCACTGGACCACTGTCACACCCGGTGCTCTGTGACTGCAACATTGGACCACTGTCACACCCGGTGCTCTCTGCCTGCAACATTGGACCACTGTCACACCCGGTGATCTGTGCCTGCAGCACTGGACCACTGTCACACCCGGTGTTCTGTGACTGCAACATTGGACCACTGTCTCACCCGGTGCTCTCTGCCTGCAACATTGCACCTCTGTCACACCCAGTGCTCTGTGCCTGCAGCGCTGGACAACTGTCACACCCAGTGCTCTGAGACTGCAACATTGGACCACTGTCACACCCGGTGCTCTGTGCCTGCAACATTGGAACACTGTCACACTCCGTGCTCTGTGCCTGCAGCGCAGGACCACTGTCACACCCGGTGCTCTGTGCCTGCAACATTGGACCACTGTCACACCCCGTGCTCTGTGCCTGCAGCACTGGACCAATGTCACAGCTGGTGCTCTGTGCCTGCAACATTGGACCACTGTCACACCCGGTGCTCTGAGCCTGCAACATTGGACCACTGTCACACACCGTGCTCTGTGCCTGCAACATTGGACGACTGTCATACCCGGTGCTCTCTGCCTGCAACATTGGACCACTGTCACACCCGGTGCTCTGAGACTGCAACATTGGACCACTGGCACACCCCGTGCTCTGTCCCAGCAGCGCTGGACCACTGTCACACCCAGTGCTCTGTGCCTGCAGAATTGGACCACTGTGACACCCGGTGCTATGTGCCTGCAACATTTGACCACTGGCATACCCGGTGCTCTGTGCCTGCAACATCGGACCACTGTCACACCCCGTGCTCTGAGCCTGCAACATTGGACCACTGTCACACCCGGTGCTCTGTGCCTGCAACATTGGACCACTGTCACACCCGGTGATCTGTGCCTGCTGCACTGGACCACTATCGCACCCGGAGCTCTGTGCCTGCAACATTGGACCACTGTCACACACCGTTCTCTGTGCCTGCAACACTGGACCACTGTCACAACCGGTGCTCTGTGTCTGCAACATTGGAACACTGTCACACCCCATGCTCTGTGCCTGCAGCGCTGGACCACTGTCACACCCGGTGCTCTGTGCCTGCAACATTGGACCACTGTCACACCCCGTGCTCTGTGCCTGCAGCGCTGGACCACTGTCACACCTGGTGCACTGTACCTGCAACATTGAACCACTGTCACACCCGGTGCTCTGAGCCTGCAACATTGGACCACTGTCACTCACCGAGCTCTGTGCCTGCAGCGCTGGACCACTGTCACACCCGGTGCTCTGTGCCTGCAACATTGGACCACTGTCACACCCACTGCTCTGAGCCTGCAACATTGGACCACTGTCACACACCGTGCTCAGTGCTTGCAACATTGGACCACTGTCATACCCGGTGCTCTGTGCCTGCAACATTGGACCACTGTCACACCCGGTGCTCTGTGCCTGCAACGTTGGACCACTGTCACACCCCGTGCTCTGTCCCAGCAGCGCTGGACCACTGTCACACCCAGTGCTCTGTGCCTGCAAAATTCGACCACTGTCATACCCGGTGCTCTGTGCCTGCAACATCGGACCACTGTCACACCCCGTGCTCTGAGCCTGCAACATTGGACCACTGTCACACCCGGTGCTCTGTGTCTTCAACACTGGACCACTGTCACACCCGGTGCTCAGTGCCTGCAACATTGGACCACTGTCACACCCGGTGATCTGTGCCTGCAGCACTGGACCACTGTCACACCAGGAGCTCTGTGCCTGCAACATTGGACCACTGTCACACACCGTTCTCTGAGCCTGCAACACTGGACCAATGTCACACCCGGTGCACTGTGCCTGCGACATTGGACCACTGTCACACCCGGTGCTCTGAGCCTGCAACATTGGACCACTGTCACACCCAGTGCTCTGTGCCTGCAGCGCTGGACAACTGTCACACCCAGTGCTCTGAGACTGCAACATTGGACCACCGTCACACCCGGTGCACTGTGCATGCAGCGCTGGACCACTGTCACACCCGGTGCTCTGAGCCTGCAACATTGGACCACTGTCACAACCGATGCTCAGTGCCTGCAGCACTGGACCACTGTCACACCCGGTGCTCTGTGCCTGCAGCGCTGGAACACTGTCACACCCGGTGCTCTGAGCCTCCAATACAGGACCACTGTCACACCCGGTGCTCAGTGCCTGCAGCACTGGACCACTGTCACACCCGGTGCTCTGTGCCTGCAGCGCTGGAACACTGTCACACCCGGTGCTCTGAGCCTCCAATATTGGACCACTGTCACACCCGGTGCTCTGAGCCTCCAATATTGGGCCACTGTCACACCCGGTGATCTGAGCCTCCAATATTGGGCCACTGTCACACCCGGTGGTCTGTGCCTGCAGCGCTGGACCACTGTCAAACCCAATGGTCTGTGCCTGCAGCACTGGACCACTGTCACACCCAGTGCTCTGAGCCTGCAGCACTGGACCACTGTCACACCCAGTGCTCTGTGCCTGCAGCACTGGACCACTGTCACACCCAGTGCTTTGAGGCTGCAGCGCTGGACCACTGTCACACCCAGTGCTCTGTGAGTGCAAAATTGGACCAATGTCACACCCGGTGCTCTGTGCCTGCAACATTGGACCACTGTCACAGCCGGTGCTCTGAGCCTGCAACATTGGACCACTGTCACACCCGATGCTCTGTGCCTGCAACATTGGAACACTGTCACACCCAGTGCTCACTGCCTGCAGCGCTGGCCCACAGTCACACCCGGTGCTCTGTGCCTGCAACATTGGACCACTGTCACACCCGGTGCTCTGAGCCTGCAACATTGGACCACTGTCACACCCCATGCTCTGTCCCTGCAGCGCTGGACCACTGCCACACCCAGTGCTCTGTGCCTGCAAAATTGGACTACTGTCACACCTGGTGCTCTGTGCCTGCAGCATTGGACCACTGTCACACCCGGTGCTCTGTGCCTGCAACATTGGGTGAATGTCACACCCCGTGCTCTGAGCCTGCAACATTGGAACACTGTCACACCCCGTGCTCTGTGCCTGCAACATTGGACCACTGTCACACCCAGTGCTCTGTGCCTGCAGTGCTGGACCACTGTCATACCCAGTGCTCTTTGCCTGCAACATTGGACCACTGTCACACCCGGTGCTCAGTGCCTGCAACATTGGACCACTGTCACACCTGGTGCTCTGTGCCTGCAGCGCTGGACCACTGTCACACCCGGTGCTCTGTGCCTGCAACATTGGACCACTGACACACCCGGTGCTCTGTGCCTGCAGTGCTGGAACACTGTCACACCCGGTGCTCTGAGCCTGCAACATTGGACCACTGTCACATCCGGTGCTCTGTGCCTGCAGGGCTGGACCACTGTCACACCCGGTGCTCTGAGCCTGCAACATTGGACCACTGTCACACCTGGTGCTCTGTGCCTGCAACACTGGACCACTGTCACACCCGGTGCTCTGTGCCTGCAACATTGGACCACTGTCACACCCGGTGCGCTGTGCCTGGAGCGCTGGACCACTGTCACACACGGTGCACAGTGCCTGGAGCGCTGGACCACTGTCACACCCGGTGCTCTGTGCCTGCAGCGCCGGACCACTGTCACACCCGGTGCTCTGTGCCTGCAACATAGGACCACTGTCACACCCCGTGCTCTGTCCCTGCAGCGCTGGACCACTGTCACACCCAGTGCATGTGCCTGCAAAATTGTACCACTGTCACACCCGGTGCTCTGTGCCTGCAACATTGGACCACTGTCACACCCGGTGATCTGTGCCTGCAGCACTGGACCACTGTCACACCAGGAGCTCTGTGCCTGCAACATTGGACCACTGTCACACACCGTTCTCTGAGCCTGCAACACTGGACCAATGTCACACCCGGTGCTCTGTGCCTGCGACATTGGACCACTGTCACACCCGGTGCTCTGAGCCTGCAACATTGGACCACTGTCACACCCAGTGCTCTGTGCCTGCAGCGCTGGACAACTGTCACACCCAGTGCTCTGAGACTGCAACATTGGACCACTGTCACACCCGGTGCTCTGTGCATGCAGCGCAGGACCACTGTCACACCCGGTGCTCTGAGCCTGCAACATTGGACCACTGTCACAACCGATGCTCAGTGCCTGCAGCACTGGACCGCTGTCACACCCGGTGCTCTGTGCCTGCAGCGCTGGAACACTGTCACACCCGGTGCTCTGAGCCTCCAATACAGGACCACTGTCACACCCGGTGCTCAGTGCCTGCAGCACTGGACCACTGTCACACCCGGTGCTCTGTGCCTGCAGCGCTGGAACACTGTCACACCCGGTGCTCTGAGCCTCCAATATTGGACCACTGTCACACCCGGTGCTCTGAGCCTCCAATATTGGGCCACTGTCACACCCGGTGATCTGAGCCTCCAATATTGGGCCACTGTCACACCCGGTGGTCTGTGCCTGCAGCGCTGGACCACTGTCAAACCCAATGGTCTGTGCCTGCAGCACTGGACCACTGTCACACCCAGTGCTCTGAGCCTGCAGCACTGGACCACTGTCACACCCAGTGCTCTGTGCCTGCAGCACTGGACCACTGTCACACCCAGTGCTTTGAGGCTGCAGCGCTGGACCACTGTCACACCCAGTGCTCTGTGAGTGCAAAATTGGACCAATGTCACACCCGGTGCTCTGTGCCTGCAACATTGGACCACTGTCACACCCGGTGCTCTGAGCCTGCAACATTGGACCACTGTCACACCCGATGCTCTGTGCCTGAAACATTGGAACACTGTCACACCCAGTGCTCACTGCCTGCAGCGCTGGCCCACAGTCACACCCGGTGCTCTGTGCCTGCAACATTGGACCACTGTCACACCCGGTGCTCTGAGCCTGCAACATTGGACCACTGTCACACCCCGTGCTCTGTCCCTGCAGCGCTGGACCACTGCCACACCCAGTGCTCTGTGCCTGCAAAATTGGACTACTGTCACACCTGGTGCTCTGTGCCTGCAGCATTGGACCACTGTCACACCCGGTGCTCTGTGCCTGCAACATTGGGTGACTGTCACACCCCGTGCTCTGAGCCTGCAACATTGGAACACTGTCACACCCAGTGCTCTGTGCCTGCAGTGCTTGACCACTGTCATACCCAGTGCTCTTTGCCTGCAACAATGGACCACTGTCACACCCGGTGCTCAGTGCCTGCAACATTGGACCACTGTCACACCTGGTGCTCTGTGCCTGCAGCGCTGGACCACTGTCACACCCGGTGCTCTGTGCCTGCAACACTGGACCTCTGACACACCCGGTGCTCTGTGCCTGCAGTGCTGGAACACTGTCACACCCGGTGCTCTGAGCCTGCAACATTGGACCACTGTCACATCCGGTGCTCTATGCCTGCAGGGCTGGACCACTGTCACACCCGGTGCTCTGAGCCTGCAACATTGGACCACTGTCACACCTGGTGCTCTGTGCCTGCAACACTGGACCACTGTCACACCCGGTGCTCTGTGCCTGCAACATTGGACCACTGTAACACCCGGTGCTCTGTGCCTGCAACATTGGACCACTGTCACACCCGGTGCGCTGTGCCTGGAGCGCTGGACCACTGTCACACACGGTGCACAGTGCCTGGAGCGCTGGACCACTGTCACACCCGGTGCTCTGTGCCTGCAGGGCTGGACCACTGTCACACCCGGTGCTCTGAGCCTGCAACATTGGACCACTGTCACACCTGGTGCTCTGTGCCTGCAACACTGGACCACTGTCACACCCGGTGCTCTGTGCCTGCAACATTGGACCACTGTCACACCCGGTGCGCTGTGCCTGGAGCGCTGGACCACTGTCACACACGGTGCACAGTGCCTGGAGCGCTGGACCACTGTCACACCCGGTGCTCTGTGCCTGCAGCGCTGGACCACTGTTACGCACCGTGCTCTGTGCCTGTAACATTGGACCACTGTCACACCCGGTATTCTGTGCCTGCAACATTGGAACACTGTCACACCCGGTGCTCTGTGCCTGCAGCGCTGGACCACTGTCACACCCGGTGCTCTGTGCCTGCAACATAGGACCACTGTTACGCACCGTGCTCTGTGCCTGTAACATTGGACCACTGTCACACCCGGTATTCTGTGCCTGCAACATTGGAACACTGTCACACCCAGTGCTCTGGGACTGCAACATTGGACCACTGTCACACCTGGTGCTCCGTGCCTGCAGCGTTGGACGACTGTCACACCCGGTGCTCTGTGCCTGCAACATTGGACCACTGTCACACCCGGTGCTCTGTGCCTGCAACATTGGACCACTGTCACACTCTGTGCTCTGTGCCTGCAGCGTTGGACGACTGTCACACCCGGTGCTCGGTGCCTGCAACATTGGACCACTGTCACACCCGGTGCTCTGTGCCTGCAACATTGGACCACTGTTACACCCGGTGCTCTGTGCCTGCAACATTGGACCACTGTCACACCCCGTGCTCTGTCCCTGCAGCGCTGGACCACTGTCACACCCAGTGCATGTGCCTGCAAAATTGTACCACTGTCACACCCGGTGCTCTGTGCCTGCAACATTGGACCACAGTCACAGCCCGTGGTCTGAGCCGGCAACATTGGACCACTGTCACACGCGGTGCTCTGTTCCTGCAACATTGGACCACTGTCACACACCGGTGCTCTGTGCTTGCAACATTGGACCACTGTCACACCCCGTGCTCTGTCCCTGCAGCGCTGGAACACTGTCACACCCAGTGCTCTGTGCCTGCAACATTGGACCACTGTCATACCCGGTGCTCTGTGCCTGCAACATTGGACCACTGTCACACCCCGTGCTCCGAGCCTGCAACATTGGACCACTGTCACACTCGGTGCTCTGTGCCTGCAACATTGGACCACTGTCACACCCAGTGCTCTGTGCCTGCAACATTGGACCACTGTCACACCCGGTGCTCTGTGCCTGCAGCACTGGACCACTGTCACACCCGGTGCTCTGTGCCTGCAACATTGGACCACTGTCAAACCCCGTGCTCTGAGCCTGCAACATTGGACCACTGTCACATCCAGTGCTCTGTGCCTGCGACATTGCACCACTGTCACACCCGGTGCTCTGAGCCTGATACATTGGACCACTGTCACCCCGTTGCTATGTGCCTGCGACATTGGACCACTGTCACACCCCGTGCTCCGAGCCTGCAACATTGGACCACTGTCACACTCGGTGCTCTGTGCCTGCAACATTGGACCACTGTCACACCCAGTGCTCTGTGCCTGCAACATTGGACCACTGTCACACCCGGTGCTCTGTGCATGCAGCGCTGTACCACTGTCACACCCGGTGCTCTGAGCCTGCAACATTGGACCACTGTCACAACCGGTGCTCTGAGCCTGCAACATTGGGCCACTGTCACACCCGGTGCTCTGTGCCTGCAGCGCTGGAACACTGTCACACCCGGTGCTCTGAGCCTACAATATTGGACCACTGTCACACCCGGTGCTCTGAGCCTCCAATATTGGGCCACTGTCACACCCAGTGATCTGAGCCTCCAATATTGGGCCACTGTGATACCCGGTGCTCTGTGCCTGCAGCGCTGGTCCACTGTCACACCCGATGCTCTGTGCCTGCAGCACTGGACCTCTGTCACACCCAGTGCTCTGAGCCTTCAGCACTGGACCACTGTCACACCCAGTGCTCTGTGCCTGCAGCACTGGACCACTGTCACACCCAGTGCTCTGAGCCTGCAGCGCTGGACCACTGTCACACCCGGTGCTCTGAGGCTGCAGCGCTGGACCACTGTCACACCCAGTGCTCTGAGTCTGCAGCACTGGACCACTGTCACACCCGATGCTCAGTGCCTGGAGCGCTGGACCACTGTCACACCCGGTGCTCTTTGCCTGCAACATTGGACCACTGTCACACCCGGTGCTCAGTGCCTGCAACATTGGACCACTGTCACACCTGGTGCTCTGTGCCTGCAGCGCTGGACCACTGTCACACCCGGTGCTCTGTGCCTGCAACATTGGACCACTGACACACCCGGTGCTCTGTGCCTGCAGTGCTGGAACTCTGTCACACCCGGTGCTCTGAGCCTGCAACATTGGAACACTGTCACACACCGTGCTCTGTGCCTGCAACATTGGACCACTGTCACACCCAGTGCTCTGTGCCTGCAGTGCTGGACCACTGTCATACCCAGTGCTCTTTGCCTGCAACATTGGACCACTGTCACACCCGGTGCTCAGTGCCTGCAACATTGGACCACTGTCACACCTGGTGCTCTGTGCCTGCAGCGCTGGACCACTGTCACACCCGGTGCTCTGTGCCTGCAACATTGGACCACTGACGCACCCGGTGCTCTGTGCCTGCAGTGCTGGAACACTGTCACATCCGGTGCTCTGAGCCTGCAACATTGGACCACTGTCACATCCGGTGCTCTGTGCCTGCAGGGCTGGACCACTGTCACACCCGGTGCTCTGAGCCTGCAACATTGGACCACTGTCACACCTGGTGCTCTGTGCCTGCAACACTGGACCACTGTCACACCCGGTGCTCTGTGCCTGCAACATTGGACCACTGTCACACCCGGTGCGCTGTGCCTGGAGCGCTGGACCACTGTCACACACGGTGCACAGTTCCTGGAGCGCTGGGCCACTGTCACAGCCGGTGCTCTGTGCCTGCAACATAGGACCACTGTTACGCACCGTGCTCTGTGCCTGTAACATTGGACCACTGTCACACCCGGTATTCTGTGCCTGCAACATTGGAACACTGTCACACCCGGTGCTCAGTGCCTGCAACATTGGACCACTGTCACACCTGGTGCTCTGTGCCTGCAGCGCTGGACCACTGTCACACCCGGTGCTCTGTGCCTGCAACATTGGACCACTGACACACCCGGTGCTCTGTGCCTGCAGCGCTGGAACACTGTCACACCCGGTGCTCTGAGCCTACAATATTGGACCACTGTCACACCCGGTGCTCTGAGCCTCCAATATTGGGCCACTGTCACACCCAGTGATCTGAGCCTCCAATATTGGGCCACTGTGATACCCGGTGCTCTGTGCCTGCAGCGCTGGTCCACTGTCACACCCGATGCTCTGTGCCTGCAGCACTGGACCTCTGTCACACCCAGTGCTCTGAGCCTTCAGCACTGGACCACTGTCACACCCAGTGCTCTGTGCCTGCAGCACTGGACCACTGTCACACCCAGTGCTCTGAGCCTGCAGCGCTGGACCACTGTCACACCCGGTGCTCTGAGGCTGCAGCGCTGGACCACTGTCACACCCAGTGCTCTGAGTCTGCAGCACTGGACCACTGTCACACCCGATGCTCAGTGCCTGGAGCGCTGGACCACTGTCACACCCGGTGCTCTTTGCCTGCAACATTGGACCACTGTCACACCCGGTGCTCAGTGCCTGCAACATTGGACCACTGTCACACCTGGTGCTCTGTGCCTGCAGCGCTGGACCACTGTCACACCCGGTGCTCTGTGCCTGCAACATTGGACCACTGACACACCCGGTGCTCTGTGCCTGCAGTGCTGGAACTCTGTCACACCCGGTGCTCTGAGCCTGCAACATTGGAACACTGTCACACACCGTGCTCTGTGCCTGCAACATTGGACCACTATCACACCCAGTGCTCTGTGCCTGCAGTGCTGGACCACTGTCATACCCAGTGCTCTTTGCCTGCAACATTGGACCACTGTCACACCCGGTGCTCAGTGCCTGCAACATTGGACCACTGTCACACCTGGTGCTCTGTGCCTGCAGCGCTGGACCACTGTCACACCCGGTGCTCTGTGCCTGCAACATTGGACCACTGACACACCCGGTGCTCTGTGCCTGCAGTGCTGGAACACTGTCACATCCGGTGCTCTGAGCCTGCAACATTGGACCACTGTCACATCCGGTGCTCTGTGCCTGCAGGGCTGGACCACTGTCACACCCGGTGCTCTGTGCCTGCAACACTGGACCACTGTCACACCCGGTGCTCTGTGCCTGCAACATTGGACCACTGTCACACCCGGTGCGCTGTGCCTGGAGCGCTGGACCACTGTCACACACGGTGCACAGTGCCTGGAGCGCTGGGCCACTGTCACAGCCGGTGCTCTGTGCCTGCAACATAGGACCACTGTTACGCACCGTGCTCTGTGCCTGTAACATTGGACCACTGTCACACCCGGTATTCTGTGCCTGCAACATTGGAACACTGTCGCACCCCGTGCTCTGTGCCTGCAGCGCCGGACCACTGTCACACCTGGTGCTCCGTGCCTGCAGCGTTGGACGACTGTCACACCCGGTGCTCTGTGCCTGCAACATTGGACCACTGTCACACCCGGTGCTCTGTGCCTGCAACATTGGACCACTGTCACACTCTGTGCTCTGTGCCTGCAGCGTTGGACGACTGTCACACCCGGTGCTCGGTGCCTGCAACATTGGACCACTGTCACACCCGGTGCTCTGTGCCTGCAACATTGGACCACTGTTACACCCGGTGCTCTGTGCCTGCAACATTGGACCACTGTCACACCCCGTGCTCTGTCCCTGCAGCGCTGGACCACTGTCACACCCAGTGCATGTGCCTGCAAAATTGTACCAATGTCACACCCGGTGCTCTGTGCCTGCAACATTGGACCACAGTCACAGCCCGTGCTCTGAGCCGGCAACATTGGACCACTGTCACACGCGGTGCGCTGTTCCTGCAACATTGGACCACTGTCACACACCGGTGCTCTGTGCTTGCAACATTGGACCACTGTCACACCCCGTGCTCTGTCCCTGCAGCGCTGGAACACTGTCACACCCTGTACTCTGTGCCGGCAACATTGGACCACTGTCATACCCGGTGCTCTGTGCCTGCAACATTGGACCACTGTCACACCCCGTGCTCTGAGCCTGCAACATTGGACCACTGTCACATCCAGTGCTCTGTGCCTGCGACATTGCACCACTGTCACACCCGGTGCTCTGAGCCTGATACATTGGACCACTGTCACCCCGTTGCTATGTGCCTGCGACATTGGACCACTGTCACACCCCGTGCTCCGAGCCTGCAACATTGGACCACTGTCACACTCGGTGCTCTGTGCCTGCAACATTGGACCACTGTCACACCCAGTGCTCTGTGCCTGCAACATTGGACCACTGTCACACCCGGTGCTCTGTGCATGCAGCGCTGTACCACTGTCACACCCGGTGCTCTGAGCCTGCAACATTGGACCACTGTCACAACCGGTGCTCTGAGCCTGCAACATTGGGCCACTGTCACACCGGGTGCTCTGTGCCTGCAGCGCTGGAACACTGTCACACCCGGTGCTCTGAGCCTACAATATTGGACCACTGTCACACCCGGTGCTCTGAGCCTCCAATATTGGGCCACTGTCACACCCAGTGATCTGAGCCTCCAATATTGGGCCACTGTGATACCCGGTGCTCTGTGCCTGCAGCGCTGGTCCACTGTCACACCCGATGCTCTGTGCCTGCAGCACTGGACCTCTGTCACACCCAGTGCTCTGAGCCTTCAGCACTGGACCACTGTCACACCCAGTGCTCTGTGCCTGCAGCACTGGACCACTGTCACACCCAGTGCTCTGAGCCTGCAGCGCTGGACCACTGTCACACCCGGTGCTCTGAGGCTGCAGCGCTGGACCACTGTCACACCCAGTGCTCTGAGTCTGCAGCACTGGACCACTGTCACACCCGATGCTCAGTGCCTGGAGCGCTGGACCACTGTCACACCCGGTGCTCTTTGCCTGCAACATTGGACCACTGTCACACCCGGTGCTCAGTGCCTGCAACATTGGACCACTGTCACACCTGGTGCTCTGTGCCTGCAGCGCTGGACCACTGTCACACCCGGTGCTCTGTGCCTGCAACATTGGACCACTGACACACCCGGTGCTCTGTGCCTGCAGTGCTGGAACTCTGTCACACCCGGTGCTCTGAGCCTGCAACATTGGAACACTGTCACACACCGTGCTCTGTGCCTGCAACATTGGACCACTGTCACACCCAGTGCTCTGTGCCTGCAGTGCTGGACCACTGTCATACCCAGTGCTCTTTGCCTGCAACATTGGACCACTGTCACACCCGGTGCTCAGTGCCTGCAACATTGGACCACTGTCACACCTGGTGCTCTGTGCCTGCAGCGCTGGACCACTGTCACACCCGGTGCTCTGTGCCTGCAACATTGGACCACTGACACACCCGGTGCTCTGTGCCTGCAGTGCTGGAACACTGTCACATCCGGTGCTCTGAGCCTGCAACATTGGACCACTGTCACATCCGGTGCTCTGTGCCTGCAGGGCTGGACCACTGTCACACCCGGTGCTCTGAGCCTGCAACATTGGACCACTGTCACACCTGGTGCTCTGTGCCTGCAACACTGGACCACTGTCACACCCGGTGCTCTGTGCCTGCAACATTGGACCACTGTCACACCCGGTGCGCTGTGCCTGGAGCGCTGGACCACTGTCACACACGGTGCACAGTGCCTGGAGCGCTGGGCCACTGTCACAGCCGGTGCTCTGTGCCTGCAACATAGGACCACTGTTACGCACCGTGCTCTGTGCCTGTAACATTGGACCACTGTCACACCCGGTATTCTGTGCCTGCAACATTGGAACACTGTCGCACCCCGTGCTCTGTGCCTGCAGCGCCGGACCACTGTCACACCTGGTGCTCCGTGCCTGCAGCGTTGGACGACTGTCACACCCGGTGCTCTGTGCCTGCAACATTGGACCACTGTCACACCCGGTGCTCTGTGCGTGCAACATTGGACCACTGTCACACTCTGTGCTCTGTGCCTGCAGCGTTGGACGACTGTCACACCCGGTGCTCGGTCCCTGCAACATTGGACCACTGTCACACCCGGTGCTCTGTGCCTGCAACATTGGACCACTGTTACACCCGGTGCTCTGTGCCTGCAACATTGGACCACTGTCACACCCCGTGCTCTGTCCCTGCAGCGCTGGACCACTGTCACACCCAGTGCATGTGCCTGCAAAATTGTACCACTGTCACACCCGGTGCTCTGTGCCTGCAACATTGGACCACAGTCACAGCCCGTGCTCTGAGCCGGCAACATTGGACCACTGTCACACACCGGTGCTCTGTGCTTGCAACATTGGACCACTGTCACACCCCGTGCTCTGTCCCTGCAGCGCTGGAACACTGTCACACCCAGTGCTCTGTGCCGGCAACATTGGACCACTGTCATACCCGGTGCTCTGTGCCTGCAACATTGGACCACTGTCACACCCCGTGCTCCGAGCCTGCAACATTGGACCACTGTCACACTCGGTGCTCTGTGCCTGCAACATTGGACCACTGTCACACCCAGTGCTCTGTGCCTGCAACATTGGACCACTGTCACACCCGGTGCTCTGTGCCTGCAGCACTGGACCACTGTCACACCCGGTGCTCTGAGCCTGCAACATTGGACCACTGTCAAACCCCGTGCTCTGAGCCTGCAACATTGGACCACTGTCACATCCAGTGCTCTGTGCCTGCGACATTGCACCACTGTCACACCCGGTGCTCTGAGCCTGATACATTGGACCACTGTCACCCCGTTGCTATGTGCCTGCGACATTGGACCACTGTCACACCCCGTGCTCCGAGCCTGCAACATTGGACTACTGTCACACTCGGTGCTCTGTGCCTGCAACATTGGACCACTGTCACACCCAGTGCTCTGTGCCTGCAACATTGGACCACTGTCACACCCGGTGCTCTGTGCATGCAACGCTGTACCACTGTCACACCCGGTGCTCTGAGCCTGCAACATTGGACCACTGTCACAACCGGTGCTCTGAGCCTGCAACATTGGGCCACTGTCACACCCGGTGCTCTGTGCCTGCAGCGCTGGAACACTGTCACACCCGGTGCTCTGAGCCTACAATATTGGACCACTGTCACACCCGGTGCTCTGAGCCTCCAATATTGGGCCACTGTCACACCCAGTGATCTGAGCCTCCAATATTGGGCCACTGTGATACCCGGTGCTCTGTGCCTGCAGCGCTGGTCCACTGTCACACCCGATGCTCTGTGCCTGCAGCACTGGACCTCTGTCACACCCAGTGCTCTGAGCCTTCAGCACTGGACCACTGTCACACCCAGTGCTCTGTGCCTGCAGCACTGGACCACTGTCACACCCAGTGCTCTGAGCCTGCAGCGCTGGACCACTGTCACACCTGGTGCTCTGAGGCTGCAGCGCTGGACCACTGTCACACCCAGTGCTCTGAGTCTGCAGCACTGGACCACTGTCACACCCGATGCTCAGTGCCTGGAGCGCTGGACCACTGTCACACCCGGTGCTCTTTGCCTGCAACATTGGACCACTGTCACACCCGGTGCTCAGTGCCTGCAACATTGGACCACTGTCACACCTGGTGCTCTGTGCCTGCAGCGCTGGACCACTGTCACACCCGGTGCTCTGTGCCTGCAACATTGGACCACTGACACACCCGGTGCTCTGTGCCTGTAGTGCTGGAACACTGTCACACCCGGTGCTCTGAGCCTGCAACATTGGAACACTGTCACACACCGTGCTCTGTGCCTGCAACATTGGACCACTGTCACACCCAGTGCTCTGTGCCTGCAGTGCTGGAGCACTGTCATACCCAGTGCTCTTTGCCTGCAACATTGGACCACTGTCACACCCGGTGCTCAGTGCCTGCAACATTGGACCACTGTCACACCTGGTGCTCTGTGCCTGCAGCGCTGGACCACTGTCACACCCGGTGCTCTGTGCCTGCAACATTGGACCACTGACACACCCGGTGCTCTGTGCCTGCAGTGCTGGAACACTGTCACATCCGGTGCTCTGAGCCTGCAACATTGGACCACTGTCACATCCGGTGCTCTGTGCCTGCAGGGCTGGACCACTGTCACACCCGGTGCTCTGAGCCTGCAACATTGGACCACTGTCACACCTGGTGCTCTGTGCCTGCAACACTGGACCACTGTCACACCCGGTGCTCTGTGCCTGCAACATTGGACCACTGTCACACCCGGTGCGCTGTTCCTGGAGCGCTGGACCACTGTCACACCCGGTGCTCTTTGCCTGCAACATTGGACCACTGTCACACCCGGTGCTCAGTGCCTGCAACATTGGACCACTGTCACACCTGGTGCTCTGTGCCTGCAGCGCTGGACCACTGTCACACCCGGTGCTCTGTGCCTGCAACATTGGACCACTGACACACCCGGTGCTCTGTGCCTGCAGTGCTGGAACACTGTCACACCCGGTGCTCTGAGCCTGCAACATTGGAACACTGTCACACACCGTGCTCTGTGCCTGCAACATTGGACCACTGTCACACCCAGTGCTCTGTGCCTGCAGTGCTGGACCACTGTCATACCCAGTGCTCTTTGCCTGCAACATTGGACCACTGTCACACCCGGTGCTCAGTGCCTGCAACATTGGACCACTGTCACACCTGGTGCTCTGTGCCTGCAGCGCTGGACCACTGTCACACCCGGTGCTCTGTGCCTGCAACATTGGACCACTGACACACCCGGTGCTCTGTGCCTGCAGTGCTGGAACACTGTCACATCCGGTGCTCTGAGCCTGCAACATTGGACCACTGTCACATCCGGTGCTCTGTGCCTGCAGGGCTGGACCACTGTCACATCCGGTGCTCCGTGCCTGCAGCGTTGGACGACTGTCACGCCCGGTGCTCTGTGCCTGCAACATTGGACCACTGTCACACCCGGTGCTCTGTGCCTGCAACATTGGACCACTGTCACACTCTGTGCTCTGTGCCTGCAGCGTTGGACGACTGTCACACCCGGTGCTCTGTGCCTGCAACATTGGAACACTGTCACACCCGGTGCTCTGTGCCTTCAACATTGGACCACTGTTACACCCGGTGCTCTGTGCCTGCAACATTGGACCACTGTCACACCCCGTGCTCTGTCCCTGCAGCGCTGGACCACTGTCACACCCAGTGCATGTGCCTGCAAAATTGTACCACTGTCACACCCGGTGCTCTGTGCCTGCACCATTGGACCACTGTCACAGCCCGTGCTCTGAGCCTGCAACATTGGACCACTGTCACACGCGGTGCTCTGTGCCTGCAACATTGGACCACTGTCACACACCGGTGCTCTGTGCTTGCAAAATTGGACCACTGTCACACCCCGTGCTCTGTCCCTGCAGCGCTGGAACACTGTCACACCCAGTGCTCTGTGCCTGCAACATTGGACCACTGTCATACCCTGTGCTCTGTGCCTGCAACATTGGACCACTGTCACACCCCGTGCTCCGAGCCTGCAACATTGGACCACTGTCACACTCGGTGCTCTGTGCCTGCAACATTGGACCATTGTCACACCCAGTGCTCTGTGCCTGCAACATTGGACCACTGTCACACCTGGTGCTCTGTGCCTGCAGCACTGGACCACTGTCACACCCGGTGCTCTGTGCCTGCAACATTGGACCACTGTCAATCCCCGTGCTCTGAGCCTGCAACATTGGACCACTGTCACACGCGGTGCTCTGTGCCTGCAACATTGGACCACTGTCACACACCGGTGCTCTGTGCTTGCAACATTGGACCACTGTCACACCCCGTGCTCTGTCCCTGCAGCGCTGGAACACTGTCACACCCAGTGCTCTGTGCCTGCAACATTGGACCACTGTCATACCCTGTGCTCTGTGCCTGCAACATTGGACCACTGTCACACCCCGTGCTCCGAGCCTGCAACATTGGACCACTGTCACACCCGGTGCTCTGAGCCTGATACATTGGACCACTGTCACCCCGTTGCTATGTGCCTGCGACATTGGACCACTGTCACACCCCGTGCTCCGAGCCTGCAACATTGGACCACTGTCACACTCGGTGCTCTGTGCCTGCAACATTGGACCACTGTCACATCCAGTGCTCTGTGCCTGCAACATTGGACCACTGTCACACCCGGTGCTCTGTGCATGCAGCGCTGTACCACTGTCACACCCGGTGCTCTGAGCCTGCAACATTGGACCACTGTCACAACCGGTGCTCTGAGCCTGCAACATTGGGCCACTGTCACACCCGGTGCTCTGTGCCTGCAGCGCTGGAACACTGTCACACCCGGTGCTCTGAGCCTACAATATTGGACCACTGTCACACCCGGTGCTCTGAGCCTCCAATATTGGGCCACTGTCACACCCAGTGATCTGAGCCTCCAATATTGGGCCACTGTGATACCCGGTGCTCTGTGCCTGCAGCGCTGGTCCACTGTCACACCCGATGCTCTGTGCCTGCAGCACTGGACCTCTGTCACACCCAGTGCTCTGAGCCTTCAGCACTGGACCACTGTCACACCCAGTGCTCTGTGCCTGCAGCACTGGACCACTGTCACACCCAGTGCTCTGAACCTGCAGCGCTGGACCACTGTCACACCCGGTGCTCTGAGGCTGCAGCGCTGGACCACTGTCACACCCAGTGCTCTGAGTCTGCAGCACTGGACCACTGTCACACCCGATGCTCAGTGCCTGGAGCGCTGGACCACTGTCACACCCGGTGCTCTGTGCCTGCAACATTGGACCACTGTCACACCCGGTATTCTGTGCCTGCAACATTGGAACACTGTCGCACCCCGTGCTCTGTGCCTGCAGCGCCGGACCACTGTCACACCCGGTGCTCTGAGCCTGCAACATTGGACCACTGTCACACCCCGTGCTCTGTCCCAGCAGCGCTGGACCACTGTCACACCCAGTGCTCTGTGCCTGCAGAATTGGACCACTGTGACACCCGGTGCTATGTGCCTGCAACATTTGACCACTGTCATACCCGGTGCTCTGTGCCTGCAACATCGGACCACTGTCACACCCCGTGCTCTGAGCCTGCAACATTGGACCACTGTCACACCCGGTGCTCTGTGCCTGCAACATTGGACCACTGTCACACCCGGTGCTCTGTGCCTGCAACGTTGGACCACTGTCACACCCGGTGATCTGTGCCTGCAGCACTGGACCACTGTGACACCCGGTGCTATGTGCCTGCAACATTTGACCACTGTCATACCCCGTGCTCTGTGCCTGCAGCGCTGGACCACTGTTACACCCGGTGCTCTGTGCCTTCAACATTGGACCACTGTCACACCCGGTGCTCTGAGCCTGCAACATTGGACCACTGTCACACACCATGCTCTGTGCCTGCAACATTGGACAACTGTCACACCCGGTGCTCTGTGCCTGCAACATTGGACCACTGTCATACACGGTGCTCTGTGCCTGCAACATCGGACCACTGTCACACCCCGTGCTCTGAGCCTGCAACATTGGACCACTGTCACACCCGGTGCTCTGTGACTGCAATATTGGACCACTGTCACACCCAGTGCTCTCTGCCTGCAACATTGGACCACTGTCACACCCAGTGCTCTGTGCCTGCAACATTGGACCTCTGTCACACCCAGTGCTCTGTGCCTGCAGCACTGGACCACTGTCGCACCCGGTGCTCTGTGCCTGCAACATTGGACCACTGTCACACCCGGTGCTCTCTGCCTGCAACATTGGACCACTGTCACAACCGGTGATCTGTGCCTGCAGCACTGGACCACTGTCACACCCGGTGCTCTGTGATGCAACATTGGACCACTGTCACACCCGGTGCTCTCTGCCTGCAACATTGGACCTCTGTCACACCCAGTGCTCTGTGTCTGCAGCGCTGGACAACTGTCACACCCAGTGCTCTGAGACTGCAACATTGGACCACTGTCACACCCGGTGCTCTGTGCCTGCAACATTGGAACACTGTCACACCCCGTGCTCTGTGCCTGCAACATTGGACCACTGTCACACCCGGTGCTCTGTGCCTGCAACATTGGACCACTGTCACACCCGGTGATCTGTGCCTGCAGCACTGGACCACTGTCGCACCCGGAGCTCTGTGCCTGCAACATTGGACCACTGTCACACACCGTTCTCTGTGCCTGCAACACTGGACCACTGTCACAACCGGTGCTCTGTGCCTGCAACATTGGAACACTGTCACACCCCATGCTCTGTGCCTGCAGCGCTGGACCACTGTCACACCCGGTGCTCTGTGCCTGCAACATTGGACCACTGTCACACCCCGTGCTCTGTGCCTGCAGCGCTGGACCACTGTCACACCTGGTGCACTGTGCCTGCAACATTGAACCACTGTCACACCCGGTGCTCTGAGCCTGTAACATTGGACCACTGTCACTCACCGAGCTCTGTGCCTGCAGCGCTGGACCACTGTCACACCCAGTGCTCTGTGCCTGCAACATTGGACCACTGTCACACCCCGTGCTCTGTGCCTGCAGCGCTGGACCACTGTCACACCCGGTGCTCTGTGCCTGCAACATTGGACCACTGTCACACCCACTGCTCTGAGCCTGCAACATTGGACCACTGTCACACACACTGCTCTGAGCCTGCAACATTGGACCACTGTCACACCCCGTGCTCTGTGCCTGCAGCGCTGGAACACTGTCACACCCGGTGCTCTGAGCCTCCAATATAGGACCACTGTCACACCCGGTGCTCAGTGCCTGCAGCACTGGACCACTGTCACACCCGGTGCTCTGTGCCTGCAGCGCTGGAACACTGTCACACCCGGTGCTCTGAGCCTCCAATATTGGACCACTGTCACACCCAGTGCTCTGTGCCTGCAGAATTGGACCACTGTGACACCCGGTGCTATGTGCCTGCAACATTTGACCACTGTCATACCCGGTGCTCTGTGCCTGCAACATCGGACCACTGTCACACCCCGTGCTCTGAGCCTGCAACATTGGACCACTGTCACACCCGGTGCTCTGTGCCTGCAACATTGGACCACTGTCACACCCGGTGCTCTGTGCCTGCAACGTTGGACCACTGTCACACCCGGTGATCTGTGCCTGCAGCACTGGACCACTGTGACACCCGGTGCTATGTGCCTGCAACATTTGACCACTGTCATACCCCGTGCTCTGTGCCTGCAGCGCTGGACCACTGTTACACCCGGTGCTCTGTGCCTTCAACATTGGACCACTGTCAAACCCCGTGCTCTGAGCCTGCAACATTGGACCACTGTCACACGCGGTGCTCTGTGCCTGCAACATTGGACCACTGTCACACACCGGTGCTCTGTGCTTGCAACATTGGACCACTGTCACACCCCGTGCTCTGTCCCTGCAGCGCTGGAACACTGTCACACCCGGTGCTCTGAGCCTCCAATATAGGATCACTGTCACACCCGGTGCTCAGTGCCTGCAGCACTGGACCACTGTCACACCCGGTGCTCTGTGCCTGCAGCGCTGGAACACTGTCACACCCGGTGCTCTGAGCCTCCAATATTGGGCCACTGTCACACCCAGTGCTCTGTGCCTGCAGAATTGGACCACTGTGACACCCGGTGCTATGTGCCTGCAACATTTGACCACTGTCATACCCGGTGCTCTGTGCCTGCAACATCGGACCACTGTCACACCCCGTGCTCTGAGCCTGCAACATTGGACCACTGTCACACCCGGTGCTCTGTGCCTGCAACATTGGACCACTGTCACACCCGGTGCTCTGTGCCTGCAACGTTGGACCACTGTCACACCCGGTGATCTGTGCCTGCAGCACTGGACCACTGTGACACCCGGTGCTATGTGCCTGCAACATTTGACCACTGTCATACCCCGTGCTCTGTGCCTGCAGCGCTGGACAACTGTTACACCCGGTGCTCTGTGCCTTCAACATTGGACCACTGTCACACCCGGTGCTCTGAGCCTGCAACATTGGACCACTGTCACACACCATGCTCTGTGCCTGCAACATTGGACAACTGTCACACCCGGTGCTCTGTGCCTGCAACATTGGACCACTGTCATACACGGTGCTCTGTGCCTGCAACATCGGACCACTGTCACACCCCGTGCTCTGAGCCTGCAACATTGGACCACTGTCACACCCGGTGCTCTGTGACTGCAATATTGGACCACTGTCACACCCAGTGCTCTCTGCCTGCAACATTGGACCACTGTCACACCCAGTGCTCTGTGCCTGCAACATTGGACCTCTGTCACACCCAGTGCTCTGTGCCTGCAGCACTGGACCACTGTCGCACCCGGTGCTCTGTGCCTGCAACATTGGACCACTGTCACACCCGGTGCTCTCTGCCTGCAACATTGGACCACTGTCACAACCGGTGATCTGTGCCTGCAGCACTGGACCACTGTCACACCCGGTGCTCTGTGATGCAACATTGGACCACTGTCACACCCGGTGCTCTCTGCCTGCAACATTGGACCTCTGTCACACCCAGTGCTCTGTGTCTGCAGCGCTGGACAACTGTCACACCCAGTGCTCTGAGACTGCAACATTGGACCACTGTCACACCCGGTGCTCTGTGCCTGCAACATTGGAACACTGTCACACCCCGTGCTCTGTGCCTGCAACATTGGACCACTGTCACACCCGGTGCTCTGTGCCTGCAACATTGGACCACTGTCACACCCGGTGATCTGTGCCTGCAGCACTGGACCACTGTCGCACCCGGAGCTCTGTGCCTGCAACATTGGACCACTGTCACACACCGTTCTCTGTGCCTGCAACACTGGACCACTGTCACAACCGGTGCTCTGTGCCTGCAACATTGGAACACTGTCACACCCCATGCTCTGTGCCTGCAGCGCTGGACCACTGTCACACCCGGTGCTCTGTGCCTGCAACATTGGACCACTGTCACACCCCGTGCTCTGTGCCTGCAGCGCTGGACCACTGTCACACCTGGTGCACTGTGCCTGCAACATTGAACCACTGTCACACCCGGTGCTCTGAGCCTGTAACATTGGACCACTGTCACTCACCGAGCTCTGTGCCTGCAGCGCTGGACCACTGTCACACCCAGTGCTCTGTGCCTGCAACATTGGACCACTGTCACACCCCGTGCTCTGTGCCTGCAGCGCTGGACCACTGTCACACCCGGTGCTCTGTGCCTGCAACATTGGACCACTGTCACACCCACTGCTCTGAGCCTGCAACATTGGACCACTGTCACACCCACTGCTCTGAGCCTGCATCATTGGACCACTGTCACTCACCGAGCTCTGTGCCTGCAGCGCTGGACCACTGTCACACCCGGTGCTCTGTGCCTGCAACATTGGACCACTGTCACACCCCGTGCTCTGTCCCTGCAGCGCTGGAACACTGTCACACCCGGTGCTCTGAGCCTCCAATATAGGACCACTGTCACACCCGGTGCTCAGTGCCTGCAGCACTGGACCACTGTCACACCCGGTGCTCTGTGCCTGCAGCGCTGGAACACTGTCACACCCGGTGCTCTGAGCCTCCAATATTGGACCACTGTCACACCCGGTGCTCTGAGCCTCCAATATTGGGCCACTGTCACACCCGGTGATCTGAGCCTCCAATATTGGGCCACTGTCACAACCGGTGCTCTGTGCCTGCAGCGATGGACCACTGTCAAACCCGATGGACTGTGCCTGCAGCACTGGACCACTGTCACACCCAGTGCTCTGTGCCTGCAGCACTGGACCACTGTCACACCCGGTGCTTTGAGGCTGCAGCGCTGGACCACTGTCACACCCAGTGCTCTGTGAGTGCAAAATTGGACCAATGTCACACCCGGTGCTCTGTGCCTGCAACATTGGACCACTGTCACACCCGGTGCTCTGAGCCTGCAATATTGGACCACTGTCACACCCGGTGCTCTGTGCCTGCAACATTGGAACACTGTCACACCCAGTGCTCAGTGCCTGCAGCGCTGGCCCACAGTCACACCCGGTGCTCTGTGCCTGCAACATTGGACCACTGTCACACCCGGTGCTCTGAGCCTGCAACATTGGACCACTGTCACACCCCGTGCTCTGTCCCTGCAGCGCTGGACCACTGCCACACCCAGTGCTCTGTGCCTGCAAAATTGAACTACTGTCACACCTGGTGCTCTGTGCCTGCAGCATTGGACCACTGTCACACCCGGTGCTCTGAGCCTGCAACATTGGACCACTGTCACACCCCGTGCTCTGTCCCTGCAGCGCTGGACCACTGCCACACCCAGTGCTCTGTGCCTGCAAAATTGAACTACTGTCACACCCGGTGCTCTGTGCCTGCAACATTGGGTGACTGTCACACCCCGTGCTCTGAGCCTGCAACATTGGAACACTGTCACACCCCGTGCTCTGTGCCTGCAACATTGGACCACTGTCACACCCAGTGCTCTGTGCCTGCAGTGCTGGACCACTGTCATACCCAGTGCTCTTTGCCTGCAACATTGGACCACTGTCACACCCGGTGCTCTGTGCCTGCAGTGCTGGACCACTGTCACACCCGGTGCTTTGAGCCTGCAACATTGGACCACTGTCACATCCGGTGCTCTGTGCCTGCAGGGCTGGACCACTGTCACACCCGGTGCTCTGAGCCTGCAACATTGGACCACTGTCACACCTGGTGCTCTGTGCCTGCAACATTGGACCACTGTCACACCCGGTGCTCTGTGCCTGCAACATTGGACCACTGTCACACCCGGTGCGCTGTGCCTGGAGCGCTGGACCACTGTCACACACGGTGCACAGTGCCTGGAGCGCTGGACCACTGTCACACCCGGTGCTCTGTGCCTGCAGCGCTGGACCACTGTCACACCCGGTGCTCTGTGCCTGCAACATAGGACCACTGTTACGCACCGTGCTCTGTGCTTGTAACATTGGACCACTGTCACAGCCGGTATTCTGTGCCTGCAACATTGGAACACTGTCGCACCCCGTGCTCTGTGCCTGCAGCGCCGGACCACTGTCACACCCGGTGCTCTGTGCCTGCAGCGCTGGACAACTGTCACACCCAGTGCTCTGAGAATGCAACATTGGACCACTGTCACACACCGTGCTCTGTGCCTGCAACATTGGATGACTGTCATACCCGGTGCTCTGTGCCTGCAACATTGGACCACTGTCACACCCGGTGCTCTGTGCCTGCAACATTGGACCACTGTCACAACCGGTGCTCTGTGCCTGCAACATTGGAACACTGTCACACCCCGTGCTCTGTGCCTGCAGCGCTGGACCACTGTTACACCCGGTGTTCTGTGCCTTCAACATTGGACCACTGTCACACCCGGTGCTCTGAGCCTGCACATTGGACCACTGTCACACACCATGCTCTGTGCCTGCAACATTGGACAACTGTCACACCCGGTGCTCTGTGCCTGCAGGGCTGGACCACTGTCAAACCCGGTGCTCTGAGCCTGCAACATTGGACCACTGTCACACACCGTGCTCTGTGCCTGCAACATTGGATGACTGTCATACCCGGTGCTCTGTGCCTGCAACATTGGACCACTGTCACACCCGGTGCTCTGTGCCTGCAACATTGGACCACTGTCACAACCGGTGCTCTGTGCCTGCAACATTGGAACACTGTCACACCCCGTGCTCTGTGCCTGCAGCGCTGGACCACTGTTACACCCGGTGTTCTGTGCCTTCAACATTGGACCACTGTCACACCCGGTGCTCTGAGCCTGCAACATTGGACCACTGTCACACACCATGCTCTGTGCCTGCAACATTGGACAACTGTCACACCCGGTGCTCTGTGACTGCAATATTGGACCACTGTCACACCCAGTGCTCTCTGCCTGCAACATTGGACCACTGTCACACCCAGTGCTCTGTGCCTGCAACATTGGACCTCTGTCACACCCAGTGCTCTGTGCCTGCAGCACTGGACCACTGTCGCACCCGGTGCTCTGTGCCTGCAACATTGGACCACTGTCACACCCGGTGCTCTCTGCCTGCAACATTGGACCACTGTCACAACCGGTGATCTGTGCCTGCAGCACTGGACCACTGTCACACCCGGTGCTCTGTGATGCAACATTGGACCACTGTCACACCCGGTGCTCTCTGCCTGCAACATTGGACCTCTGTCACACCCAGTGCTCTGTGTCTGCAGCGCTGGACAACTGTCACACCCAGTGCTCTGAGACTGCAACATTGGACCACTGTCACACCCGGTGCTCTGTGCCTGCAACATTGGAACACTGTCACACCCCGTGCTCTGTGCCTGCAACATTGGACCACTGTCACACCCGGTGCTCTGTGCCTGCAACATTGGACCACTGTCACACCCGGTGATCTGTGCCTGCAGCACTGGACCACTGTCGCACCCGGAGCTCTGTGCCTGCAACATTGGACCACTGTCACACACCGTTCTCTGTGCCTGCAACACTGGACCACTGTCACAACCGGTGCTCTGTGCCTGCAACATTGGAACACTGTCACACCCCATGCTCTGTGCCTGCAGCGCTGGACCACTGTCACACCCGGTGCTCTGTGCCTGCAACATTGGACCACTGTCACACCCCGTGCTCTGTGCCTGCAGCGCTGGACCACTGTCACACCTGGTGCACTGTGCCTGCAACATTGAACCACTGTCACACCCGGTGCTCTGAGCCTGTAACATTGGACCACTGTCACTCACCGAGCTCTGTGCCTGCAGCGCTGGACCACTGTCACACCCAGTGCTCTGTGCCTGCAACATTGGACCACTGTCACACCCCGTGCTCTGTGCCTGCAGCGCTGGACCACTGTCACACCCGGTGCTCTGTGCCTGCAACATTGGACCACTGTCACACCCACTGCTCTGAGCCTGCAACATTGGACCACTGTCACACCCACTGCTCTGAGCCTGCATCATTGGACCACTGTCACTCACCGAGCTCTGTGCCTGCAGCGCTGGACCACTGTCACACCCAGTGCTCTGTGCCTGCAACATTGGACCACTGTCACACCCCGTGCTCTGTGCCTGCAGCGCTGGAACACTGTCACACCCGGTGCTCTGAGCCTCCAATATAGGACCACTGTCACACCCGGTGCTCAGTGCCTGCAGCACTGGACCACTGTCACACCCGGTGCTCTGTGCCTGCAGCGCTGGAACACTGTCACACCCGGTGCTCTGAGCCTCCAATATTGGACCACTGTCACACCCGGTGCTCTGAGCCTCCAATATTGGGCCACTGTCACACCCGGTGATCTGAGCCTCCAATATTGGGCCACTGTCACAACCGGTGCTCTGTGCCTGCAGCGATGGACCACTGTCAAACCCGATGGACTGTGCCTGCAGCACTGGACCACTGTCACACCCAGTGCTCTGTGCCTGCAGCACTGGACCACTGTCACACCCGGTGCTTTGAGGCTGCAGCGCTGGACCACTGTCACACCCAGTGCTCTGTGAGTGCAAAATTGGACCAATGTCACACCCGGTGCTCTGTGCCTGCAACATTGGACCACTGTCACACCCGGTGCTCTGAGCCTGCAATATTGGACCACTGTCACACCCGGTGCTCTGTGCCTGCAACATTGGAACACTGTCACACCCAGTGCTCAGTGCCTGCAGCGCTGGCCCACAGTCACACCCGGTGCTCTGTGCCTGCAACATTGGACCACTGTCACACCCGGTGCTCTGAGCCTGCAACATTGGACCACTGTCACACCCCGTGCTCTGTCCCTGCAGCGCTGGACCACTGCCACACCCAGTGCTCTGTGCCTGCAAAATTGAACTACTGTCACACCTGGTGCTCTGTGCCTGCAGCATTGGACCACTGTCACACCCGGTGCTCTGTGCCTGCAACATTGGGTGACTGTCACACCCCGTGCTCTGAGCCTGCAACATTGGAACACTGTCACACCCCGTGCTCTGTGCCTGCAACATTGGACCACTGTCACACCCAGTGCTCTGTGCCTGCAGTGCTGGACCACTGTCATACCCAGTGCTCTTTGCCTGCAACATTGGACCACTGTCACACCCGGTGCTCTGTGCCTGCAGTGCTGGACCACTGTCACACCCGGTGCTTTGAGCCTGCAACATTGGACCACTGTCACATCCGGTGCTCTGTGCCTGCAGGGCTGGACCACTGTCACACCCGGTGCTCTGAGCCTGCAACATTGGACCACTGTCACACCTGGTGCTCTGTGCCTGCAACATTGGACCACTGTCACACCCGGTGCTCTGTGCCTGCAACATTGGACCACTGTCACACCCGGTGCGCTGTGCCTGGAGCGCTGGACCACTGTCACACACGGTGCACAGTGCCTGGAGCGCTGGACCACTGTCACACCCGGTGCTCTGTGCCTGCAGCGCTGGACCACTGTCACACCCGGTGCTCTGTGCCTGCAACATAGGACCACTGTTACGCACCGTGCTCTGTGCTTGTAACATTGGACCACTGTCACAGCCGGTATTCTGTGCCTGCAACATTGGAACACTGTCGCACCCCGTGCTCTGTGCCTGCAGCGCCGGAAAACTGTCACACCCAGTGCTCTGTGCCTGCAGCGCTGGACAACTGTCACACCCAGTGCTCTGAGACTGCAACATTGGACCACTGTCACACCCGGTGCTCTGTGCCTGCAGGGCTGGACCACTGTCAAACCCGGTGCTCTGAGCCTGCAACATTGGACCACTGTCACACACCGTGCTCTGTGCCTGCAACATTGGATGACTGTCATACCCGGTGCTCTGTGCCTGCAACATTGGACCACTGTCACACCCGGTGCTCTGTGCCTGCAACATTGGACCACTGTCACAACCGGTGCTCTGTGCCTGCAACATTGGAACACTGTCACACCCCGTGCTCTGTGCCTGCAGCGCTGGACCACTGTTACACCCGGTGTTCTGTGCCTTCAACATTGGACCACTGTCACACACCATGCTCTGTGCCTGCAACATTGGACAACTGTCATACCCGGTGCTCTGTGCCTGCAACATTGGACCACTGTCACACCCGGTGCTCTGTGCCTGCAACATTGGACCACTGACACACCCGGTGCTCTGTCCCAGCAGCGCTGGACCACTGTCACACCCAGTGCTCTGTGCCTGCAAAATTGGACCACTGACACACCCAGTGCTCTGTGCCTGCAACATTGGACCACTGTCATACACGGTGCTCTGTGCCTGCAACATCGGACCACTGTCACACCCCGTGCTCTGAGCCTGCAACATTGGACCACTGTCACACCCAGTGCTCTGTGCCTGCAGCACTGGACCACTGTCACACCCGGTGCTCTGTGACTGCAACATTGGACCACTGTCACACATGGTGCTCTCTGCCTGCAACATTGGACCACTGTCACACCCGGTGCTCTGAGCCTGCAGCGCTGGACCACTGTCACACCCGGTGCTCTGTGCCTGCAACATTGGACCACTGTTAAACTCAGTTCTCTGTGCCTGTAACATTGGACCACTGTCACACCTGGTGCTCTGAGCCTGCAACATTGGACCACTGTCACACCCGGTGCTCTGTGCCTGCAACATTGGAACACTGTCACACCCCGTGCTCTGTGCCTGCAGCGCTGGACCACTGTTACACCCGGTGTTCTGTGCCTTCAACATTGGACCACTGTCACACCCGGTGCTCTGAGCCTGCAACATTGGACCACTGTCACACACCATGCTCTGTGCCTGCAACATTGGACAACTGTCATACCCGGTGCTCTGTGCCTGCAACATTGGACCACTGTCACACCCGGTGCTCTGTGCCTGCAACATTGCACCACTGACACACCCGGTGCTCTGTCCCAGCAGCGCTGGACCACTGTCACACCCAGTGCTCTGTGCCTGCAAAATTGGACCACTGTCAAACCCGGTGCTCTGTGCCTGCAACATTGGACCACTGTCATACACGGTGCTCTGTGCCTGCAACATCGGACCACTGTCACACCCCGTGCTCTGAGCCTGCAACATTGAACCACTGTCACACCCAGTGCTCTGTGCCTGCAGCACTGGACCACTGTCACACCCGGTGCTCTGTGACTGCAACATTGGACCACTGTCACACCCGGTGCTCTCTGCCTGCAACATTGGACCACTGTCACACCCGGTGATCTGTGACTGCAACATTGGACCACTGTCACACCCGGTGCTCTCTGCCTGCAACATTGGACCTCTGTCACACCCAGTGCTCTGTGCCTGCAGCGCTGGACAACTGTCACACCCCGTGCTCTGTGCCTGCAGCGCTGGACCACTGTTACACCCGGTGTTCTGTGCCTTCAACATTGGACCACTGTCACACACCATGCTCTGTGCCTGCAACATTGGACAACTGTCATACCCGGTGCTCTGTGCCTGCAACATTGGACCACTGTCACACCCGGTGCTCTGTGCCTGCAACATTGGACCACTGACACACCCGGTGCTCTGTCCCAGCAGCGCTGGACCACTGTCACACCCAGTGCTCTGTGCCTGCAAAATTGGACCACTGTCACACCCAGTGCTCTGTGCCTGCAACATTGGACCACTGTCATACACGGTGCTCTGTGCCTGCAACATCGGACCACTGTCACACCCCGTGCTCTGAGCCTGCAACATTGGACCACTGTCACACCCAGTGCTCTGTGCCTGCAGCACTGGACCACTGTCACACCCGGTGCTCTGTGACTGCAACATTGGACCACTGTCACACATGGTGCTCTCTGCCTGCAACATTGGACCACTGTCACACCCGGTGCTCTGAGCCTGCAGCGCTGGACCACTGTCACACCCGGTGCTCTGTGCCTGCAACATTGGACCACTGTTAAACTCAGTTCTCTGTGCCTGTAACATTGGACCACTGTCACACCTGGTGCTCTGAGCCTGCAACATTGGACCACTGTCACACCCGGTGCTCTGTGCCTGCAACATTGGAACACTGTCACACCCCGTGCTCTGTGCCTGCAGCGCTGGACCACTGTTACACCCGGTGTTCTGTGCCTTCAACATTGGACCACTGTCACACCCGGTGCTCTGAGCCTGCAACATTGGACCACTGTCACACACCATGCTCTGTGCCTGCAACATTGGACAACTGTCATACCCGGTGCTCTGTGCCTGCAACATTGGACCACTGTCACACCCGGTGCTCTGTGCCTGCAACATTGGACCACTGACACACCCGGTGCTCTGTCCCAGCAGCGCTGGACCACTGTCACACCCAGTGCTCTGTGCCTGCAAAATTGGACCACTGTCAAACCCGGTGCTCTGTGCCTGCAACATTGGACCACTGTCATACACGGTGCTCTGTGCCTGCAACATCGGACCACTGTCACACCCCGTGCTCTGAGCCTGCAACATTGGACCACTGTCACACCCAGTGCTCTGTGCCTGCAGCACTGGACCACTGTCACACCCGGTGCTCTGTGACTGCAACATTGGACCACTGTCACACCCGGTGCTCTCTGCCTGCAACATTGGACCACTGTCACACCCGGTGATCTGTGCCTGCAGCACTGGACCACTGTCACACCCGGTGCTCTGTGACTGCAACATTGGACCACTGTCACACCCGGTGCTCTCTGCCTGCAACATTGGACCTCTGTCACACCCAGTGCTCTGTGCCTGCAGCGCTGGACAACTGTCACACCCGGTGCTCTGTGCCTGCAACATTGGACCACTGTCACACCCGGTGCTCTGTGCCTGCAACGTTGGACCACTGTCACACCCGGTGATCTGTGCCTGCAGCACTGGACCACTGTGACACAAGGTGCTATGTGCCTGCAACATTTGACCACTGTCATACCCCGTGCTCTGTGCCTGCAGCGCTGGACCACTGTTACACCCGGTGCTCTGTGCCTTCAACATTGGACCACTGTCACACCCGGTGCTCTGAGCCTGCAACATTGGACCACTGTCACACACCATGCTCTGTGCCTGCAACATTGGACAACTGTCACACCCGGTGCTCTGTGCCTGCAACATTGGACCACTGTCATACACGGTGCTCTGTGCCTGCAACATCGGACCACTGTCACACCCCGTGCTCTGAGCCTGCAACATTGGACCACTGTCACACCCGGTGCTCTGTGACTGCAATATTGGACCACTGTCACACCCAGTGCTCTCTGCCTGCAACATTGGACCACTGTCACACCCAGTGCTCTGTGCCTGCAACATTGGACCTCTGTCACACCCAGTGCTCTGTGCCTGCAGCACTGGACCACTGTCGCACCCGGTGCTCTGTGCCTGCAACATTGGACCACTGTCACACCCGGTGCTCTCTGCCTGCAACATTGGACCACTGTCACAACCGGTGATCTGTGCCTGCAGCACTGGACCACTGTCACACCCGGTGCTCTGTGATGCAACATTGGACCACTGTCACACCCGGTGCTCTCTGCCTGCAACATTGGACCTCTGTCACACCCAGTGCTCTGTGTCTGCAGCGCTGGACAACTGTCACACCCAGTGCTCTGAGACTGCAACATTGGACCACTGTCACACCCGGTGCTCTGTGCCTGCAACATTGGAACACTGTCACACCCCGTGCTCTGTGCCTGCAACATTGGACCACTGTCACACCCGGTGCTCTGTGCCTGCAACATTGGACCACTGTCACACCCGGTGATCTGTGCCTGCAGCACTGGACCACTGTCGCACCCGGAGCTCTGTGCCTGCAACATTGGACCACTGTCACACACCGTTCTCTGTGCCTGCAACACTGGACCACTGTCACAACCGGTGCTCTGTGCCTGCAACATTGGAACACTGTCACACCCCATGCTCTGTGCCTGCAGCGCTGGACCACTGTCACACCCGGTGCTCTGTGCCTGCAACATTGGACCACTGTCACACACCGTGCTCTGTGCCTGCAGCGCTGGACCACTGTCACACCCAGTGCTCTGTGCCTGCAACATTGGACCACTGTCACACCCCGTGCTCTGTGCCTGCAGCGCTGGACCACTGTCACACCCGGTGCTCTGTGCCTGCAACATTGGACCACTGTCACACCCACTGCTCTGAGCCTGCAACATTGGACCACTGTCACACCCACTGCTCTGAGCCTGCAACATTGGACCACTGTCACTCACCGAGCTCTGTGCCTGCAGCGCTGGACCACTGTCACACCCAGTGCTCTGTGCCTGCAACATTGGACCACTGTCACACCCCGTGCTCTGTGCCTGCAGCGCTGGAACACTGTCACACCCGGTGCTCTGAGCCTCCAATATAGGACCACTGTCACACCCGGTGCTCAGTGCCTGCAGCACTGGACCACTGTCACACCCGGTGCTCTGTGCCTGCAGCGCTGGAACACTGTCACACCCGGTGCTCTGAGCCTCCAATATTGGACCACTGTCACACCCGGTGCTCTGAGCCTCCAATATTGGGCCACTGTCACACCCGGTGATCTGAGCCTCCAATATTGGGCCACTGTCACAACCGGTGCTCTGTGCCTGCAGCGATGGAGAACTGTCAAACCCGATGGACTGTCCCTGCAGCACTGGACCACTGTCACACCCAGTGCTCTGTGCCTGCAGCACTGGACCACTGTCACACCCGGTGCTTTGAGGCTGCAGCGCTGGACCACTGTCACACCCAGTGCTCTGTGAGTGCAAAATTGGACCAATGTCACACCCGGTGCTCTGTGCCTGCAACATTGGACCACTGTCACACCCGGTGCTCTGAGCCTGCAATATTGGACCACTGTCACACCCGGTGCTCTGTGCCTGCAACATTGGAACACTGTCACACCCAGTGCTCAGTGCCTGCAGCGCTGGCCCACAGTCACACCCGGTGCTCTGTGCCTGCAACATTGGACCACTGTCACACCCGGTGCTCTGAGCCTGCAACATTGGACCACTGTCACACCCCGTGCTCTGTCCCTGCAGCGCTGGACCACTGCCACACCCAGTGCTCTGTGCCTGCAAAATTGAACTACTGTCACACCTGGTGCTCTGTGCCTGCAGCATTGGACCACTGTCACACCCGGTGCTCTGTGCCTGCAACATTGGGTGACTGTCACACCCCGTGCTCTGAGCCTGCAACATTGGAACACTGTCACACCCCGTGCTCTGTGCCTGCAACATTGGACCACTGTCACACCCAGTGCTCTGTGCCTGCAGTGCTGGACCACTGTCATACCCAGTGCTCTTTGCCTGCAACATTGGACCACTGTCACACCCGGTGCTCTGTGCCTGCAGTGCTGGACCACTGTCACACCCGGTGCTTTGAGCCTGCAACATTGGACCACTGTCACACCCGGTGCTCTGAGCCTGCAACATTGGACCACTGTCACACCTGGTGCTCTGTGCCTGCAACATTGGACCACTGTCACACCCGGTGCTCTGTGCCTGCAACATTGGACCACTGTCACACCCGGTGCGCTGTGCCTGGAGCGCTGGACCACTGTCACACACGGTGCACAGTGCCTGGAGCGCTGGACCACTGTCACACCCGGTGCTCTGTGCCTGCAGCGCTGGACCACTGTCACACCCGGTGCTCTGTGCCTGCAACATAGGACCACTGTTACGCACCGTGCTCTGTGCTTGTAACATTGGACCACTGTCACAGCCGGTATTCTGTGCCTGCAACATTGGAACACTGTCGCACCCCGTGCTCTGTGCCTGCAGCGCCGGACCACTGTCACACCCAGTGCTCTGTGCCTGCAGCGCTGGACAACTGTCACACCCAGTGCTCTGAGACTGCAACATTGGACCACTGTCACACCCGGTGCTCTGTGCCTGCAGGGCTGGACCACTGTCAAACCCGGTGCTCTGAGCCTGCAACATTGGACCACTGTCACACACCGTGCTCTGTGCCTGCAACATTGGATGACTGTCATACCCGGTGCTCTGTGCCTGCAACATTGGACCACTGTCACACCCGGTGCTCTGTGCCTGCAACATTGGACCACTGTCACAACCGGTGCTCTGTGCCTGCAACATTGGAACACTGTCACACCCCGTGCTCTGTGCCTGCAGCGCTGGACCACTGTTACACCCGGTGTTCTGTGCCTTCAACATTGGACCACTGTCACACCCGGTGCTCTGAGCCTGCAACATTGGACCACTGTCACACACCATGCTCTGTGCCTGCAACATTGGACAACTGTCATACCCGGTGCTCTGTGCCTGCAACATTGGACCACTGTCACACCCGGTGCTCTGTGCCTGCAACATTGGACCACTGACACACCCGGTGCTCTGTCCCAGCAGCGCTGGACCACTGTCACACCCAGTGCTCTGTGCCTGCAAAATTGGACCACTGTCACACCCGGTGCTCTGTGCCTGCAACATTGGACCACTGTCATACACGGTGCTCTGTGCCTGCAACATCGGACCACTGTCACACCCCGTGCTCTGAGCCTGCAACATTGGACCACTGTCACACCCAGTGCTCTGTGCCTGCAGCACTGGACCACTGTCACACCCGGTGCTCTGTGACTGCAACATTGGACCACTGTCACACCCGGTGCTCTCTGCCTGCAACATTGGACCACTGTCACACCCGGTGCTCTGAGCCTGCAGCGCTGGACCACTGTCACACCCGGTGCTCTGTGCCTGCAACATTGGACCACTGTTAAACTCAGTTCTCCGTGCCTGTAACATTGGACCACTGTCACACCTGGTGCTCTGAGCCTGCAACATTGGACCACTGTCACACCCTGAGCTCTGTGCCTGCAACATTGGAACACTGTCACACCCCGTGCTCTGTGCCTGCAGCGCTGGACCACTGTTACACCCGGTGTTCTGTGCCTTCAACATTGGACCACTGTCACACCCGGTGCTCTGAGCCTGCAACATTGGACCACTGTCACACACCATGCTCTGTGCCTGCAACATTGGACAACTGTCATACCCGGTGCTCTGTGCCTGCAACATTGGACCACTGTCACACCCGGTGCTCTGTGCCTGCAACATTGGACCACTGACACACCCGGTGCTCTGTCCCAGCAGCGCTGGACCACTGTCACACCCAGTGCTCTGTGCCTGCAAAATTGGACCACTGTCAAACCCGGTGCTCTGTGCCTGCAACATTGGACCACTGTCATACACGGTGCTCTGTGCCTGCAACATCGGACCACTGTCAGACCCCGTGCTCTGAGCCTGCAACATTGGACCACTGTCACACCCAGTGCTCGGTGCCTGCAGCACTGGACCACTGTCACACCCGGTGCTCTGTGACTGCAACATTGGACCACTGTCACACCCGGTGCTCTGTGCCTGCAACATTGGACCACTGTCTCACCCGGTGATCTGTGCCTGCAGCACTGGACCACTGTCACATCCGGTGCTCTGTGACTGCAACATTGGACCACTGTCACACCCGGTGCTCTCTGCCTGCAACATTGGAACTCTGTCACACCCAGTGCTCTGTGCCTGCAGCGCTGGACAACTGTCACACCCAGTGCTCTGAGACTGCAACATTGGACCACTGTCACACCCGGTGCTCTGTGCCTGCAACATTGGAACACTGTCACACTCCGTGCTCTGTGCCTGCAGCGCAGGACCACTGTCACACCCGGTGCTCTGAGCCTGCAACATTGGACCACTGTCACACACCGTGCTCTGTGCCTGCAACATTGGACGGCTGTCATACCCGGTGCTCTGTGCCTGCAACATTGGACCACTGTCACACCCGGTGCTCTGAGACTGCAACATTGGACCACTGTCACACCCCGTGCTCTGTCCCAGCAGCGCTGGACCACTGTCACACCCAGTGCTCTGTGCCTGCAGAATTGGACCACTGTGACACCCGGTGCTATGTGCCTGCAACATTTGACCACTGTCATACCCGGTGCTCTGTGCCTGCAACATCGGACCACTGTCACACCCCGTGCTCTGAGCCTGCTACATTGGACCACTGTCACACCCGGTGCTCTGTGCCTGCAACATTGGACCACTGTCACACCCGGTGCTCTGTGCCTGCAACATTGGACCACTGTCACACCCGGTGATCTGTGCCTGCAGCACTGGACCACTGTCGCACCCGGAGCTCTTTGCCTGCAACATTGGACCACTGTCACACACCGTTCTCTGTGCCTGCAACAATGGACCACTGTCACTACCGGTGCTCTGTGCCTGCAACATTGGAACACTGTCACACCCCATGCTCTGTGCCTGCAGCGCTGGACCACTGTCACACCCGGTGCTCTGTGCCTGCAACATTGGACCACTGTCACACCCCGTGCTCTGTGCCTGCAGCGCTGGACCACTGTCACACCTGGTGCACTGTGCCTGCAACATTGAACCACTGTCACACCCGGTGCTCTGAGCCTGCAACATTGGACCACTGTCACTCACCGAGCTCTGTGCCTGCAGCGCTGGACCACTGTCACACCCGGTGCTCTGTGCCTGCAACATTGGACCACTGTCACACCCACTGCTCTGAGCCTGCAACATTGGACCACTGTCACACACCGTGCTCAGTGCTTGCAACATTGGACCACTGTCATACCCGGTGCTCTGTGCCTGCAACATTGGACCACTGTCACACCCGGTGCTCTGTGCCTGCAACGTTGGACCACTGTCACACCCCGTGCTCTGTCCCAGCAGCGCTGGACCACTGTCACACCCAGTGCTCTGTGCCTGCAAAATTCGACCACTGTCATACCCGGTGCTCTGTGCCTGCAACATCGGACCACTGTCACACCCCGTGCTCTGAGCCTGCAACATTGGACCACTGTCACACCCGGTGCTCTGTGTCTGCAACACTGGACCACTGTCACACCCGGTGCTCTGTGCCTGCAACATTGGACCACTGTCACACCCGGTGATCTGTGCCTGCAGTACTGGACCACTGTCACACCAGGAGCTCTGTGCCTGCAACATTGGTCCACTGTCACACACCGTTCTCTGAGCCTGCAACACTGGACCAATGTCACACCCGGTGCTCTGTGCCTGCGACATTGGACCACTGTCACACAAGGTGCTCTGAGCCTGCAACATTGGACCACTGTCACACCCAGTGCTCTGTGCCTGCAGCGCTGGACAACTGTCACACCCAGTGCTCTGAGACTGCAACATTGGACCACTGTCACACCCGGTGCTCTGTGCATGCAGCGCTGGACCACTGTCACACCCGGTGCTCTGAGCCTGCAACATTGGACCACTGTCACAACCGGTGCTCAGTGCCTGCAGCACTGGACCACTGTCACACCCGGTGCTCTGTGCCTGCAGCGCTGGAACACTGTCACACCCGGTGCTCTGAGCCTCCAATACAGGACCACTGTCACACCCGGTGCTCAGTGCCTGCAGCACTGGACCACTGTCACACCCGGTGCTCTGTGCCTGCAGCGCTGGAACACTGTCACACCCGGTGCTCTGAGCCTCCAATATTGGACCACTGTCACACCCGGTGCTCTGAGCCTCCAATATTGGGCCACTGTCACACCCGGTGATCTGAGCCTCCAATATTGGGCCACTGTCACACCCGGTGGTCTGTGCCTGCAGCGCTGGACCACTGTCAAACCCAATGGTCTGTGCCTGCAGCACTGGACCACTGTCACACCCAGTGCTCTGAGCCTGCAGCACTGGACCACTGTCACACCCAGTGCTCTGTGCCTGCAGCACTGGACCACTGTCACACCCGGTGCTTTGAGGCTGCAGCGCTGGACCACTGTCACACCCAGTGCTCTGTGAGTGCAAAATTGGACCAATGTCACACCCGGTGCTCTGTGCCTGCAACATTGGACCACTGTCACACCCGGTGCTCTGAGCCTGCAACATTGGACCACTGTCACACCCGGTGCTCTGTGCCTGCAACATTGGAACACTGTCACACCCAGTGCTCACTGCCTGCAGCGCTGGACCACTGTCACACCCGGTGCTCTGTGCCTGCAACATAGGACCACTGTTACGCACAGTGCTCTGTGCCTGTAACATTGGACCACTGTCACACCTGGTGCTCTGTGCCTGCAGCATTGGACCACTGTCACACCTGGTGCTCCGTGCCTGCAGCGTTGGACGACTGTCACACCCGGTGCTCTGTGCCTGCAACATTGGACCACTGTCACACCCGGTGCTCTGTGCCTGCAACATTGGACCACTGTCACACTCTGTGCTCTGTGCCTGCAGCGTTGGACGACTGTCACACCCGGTGCTCTGTGCCTGCAACATTGGACCACTGTCACACCCGGTGCTCTGTGCCTGCAACATTGGACCACTGTTACACCCGGTGCTCTGTGCCTGCAACATTGGACCACTGTCACACCCCGTGCTCTGTCCCTGCAGCGCTGGACAACTGTCACACCCAGTGCATGTGCCTGCAAAATTGGACCACTGTCACACCCGGTGCTCTGTGCCTGCAACATTGGACCACTGTCACAGCCCGTGCTCTGAGCCTGCAACATTGGACCACTGTCACACGCGGTGCTCTGTGCCTGCAACATTGGACCACTGTCACACACCGGTGCTCTGTGCTTGCAACATTGGACCACTGTCACACCCCGTGCTCTGTCCCTGCAGCGCTGGAACACTGTCACACCCAGTGCTCTGTGCAAGCAACATTGGACCACTGTCATACCCGGTGCTCCGAGCCTGCTACATTGGACCACTGTCACACTCGGTGCTCTGTGCCTGCAACATTGGACCACTGTCACACCCAGTGCTCTGTGCCTGCAACATTGGACCACTGTCACACCCGGTGCTCTGTGCCTGCAGCACTGGACCACTGTCACACCCGGTGCTCTGTGCCTGCAACATTGGACCACTGTCAAACCCCGTGCTCTGAGCCTTCAACATTGGACCACTCTCACATCCAGTGCTCTGTGCCTGCGACATTGCACCACTGTCACACCCGGTGCTCTGAGCCTGATACATTGGACCACTGTCACCCCGTTGCTCTGTGCCTGCGACATTGGACCACTGTCACACCCCGTGCTCCGAGCCTGCAACATTGGACCACTGTCACACTCGGTGCTCTGTGCCTGCAACATTGGACCACTGTCACACCCAGTGCTCTGTGCCTGCAACATTGGAACACTGTCACACCCGGTGCTCTGTGCATGCAGCGCTGTACCACTGTCACACCCGGTGCTCTGAGCCTGCAACATTGGACCACTGTCACAACCGGTGCTCTGAGCCTGCAACATTGGGCCACTGTCACACCCGGTGCTCTGTGCCTGCAGCGCTGGAACACTGTCACACCCGGTGCTCTGAGCCTACAATATTGGACCACTGTCACACCCGGTGCTCTGAGCCTCCAATATTGGGCCACTGTCACACCCAGTGATCTGAGCCTCCAATATTGGGCCACTGTGATACCCGGTGCTCTGTGCCTGCAGCGCTGGTCCACTGTCACACCCGATGCTCTGTGCCTGCAGCACTGGACCTCTGTCACACCCAGTGCTCTGAGCCTTCAGCACTGGACCACTGTCACACCCAGTGCTCTGTGCCTGCAGCACTGGACCACTGTCACACCCAGTGCTCTGAGCCTGCAGCGCTGGACCACTGTCACACCTGGTGCTCTGAGGCTGCAGCGCTGGACCACTGTCACACCCAGTGCTCTGAGTCTGCAGCACTGGACCACTGTCACACCCGATGCTCAGTGCCTGCAACATTGGACCACTGTCACACCCGGTGCTCTGTGCCTGCAACATTGGACCACTGTCACACCCCGTGCTCTGTCCCTGCAGCGCTGGACAACTGTCACACCCAGTGCATGTGCCTGCAAAATTGGACCACTGTCACACCCGGTGCTCTGTGCCTGCAACATTGGACCACTGTCACAGCCCGTGCTCTGAACCTGCAACATTGGACCACTGTCACACGCGGTGCTCTGTGCCTGCAACATTGGACCACTGTCACACACCGGTGCTCTGTGCTTGCAACATTGGACCACTGTCACACCCCGTGCTCTGTCCCTGCAGCGCTGGAACACTGTCACACCCAGTGCTCTGTGCAAGCAACATTGGACCACTGTCATACCCGGTGCTCCGAGCCTGCTACATTGGACCACTGTCACACTCGGTGCTCTGTGCCTGCAACATTGGACCACTGTCACACCCAGTGCTCTGTGCCTGCAACATTGGACCACTGTCACACCCGGTGCTCTGTGCCTGCAGCACTGGACCACTGTCACACCCGGTGCTCTGTGCCTGCAACATTGGACCACTGTCAAACCCCGTGCTCTGAGCCTTCAACATTGGACCACTCTCACATCCAGTGCTCTGTGCCTGCGACATTGCACCACTGTCACACCCGGTGCTCTGAGCCTGATACATTGGACCACTGTCACCCCGTTGCTCTGTGCCTGCGACATTGGACCACTGTCACACCCCGTGCTCCGAGCCTGCAACATTGGACCACTGTCACACTCGGTGCTCTGTGCCTGCAACATTGGACCACTGTCACACCCAGTGCTCTGTGCCTGCAACATTGGAACACTGTCACACCCGGTGCTCTGTGCATGCAGCGCTGTACCACTGTCACACCCGGTGCTCTGAGCCTGCAACATTGGACCACTGTCACAACCGGTGCTCTGAGCCTGCAACATTGGGCCACTGTCACACCCGGTGCTCTGTGCCTGCAGCGCTGGAACACTGTCACACCCGGTGCTCTGAGCCTACAATATTGGACCACTGTCACACCCGGTGCTCTGAGCCTCCAATATTGGGCCACTGTCACACCCAGTGATCTGAGCCTCCAATATTGGGCCACTGTGATACCCGGTGCTCTGTGCCTGCAGCGCTGGTCCACTGTCACACCCGATGCTCTGTGCCTGCAGCACTGGACCTCTGTCACACCCAGTGCTCTGAGCCTTCAGCACTGGACCACTGTCACACCCAGTGCTCTGTGCCTGCAGCACTGGACCACTGTCACACCCAGTGCTCTGAGCCTGCAGCGCTGGACCACTGTCACACCTGGTGCTCTGAGGCTGCAGCGCTGGACCACTGTCACACCCAGTGCTCTGAGTCTGCAGCACTGGACCACTGTCACACCCGATGCTCAGTGCCTGCAACATTGGACCACTGTCACACCCGGTGCTCTGTGCCTGCAACATTGGACCACTGTCACACCCCGTGCTCTGTCCCTGCAGCGCTGGACCACTGTCACACCCAGTGCTCTGTGCCTGCAAAATTGGACCACCGTCACACCCGGTGCTCAGTGCCTGCAGCACTGGACCACTGTCACACCCGGTGCTCTGTGCCTGCAGCGCTGGAACACTGTCACACCCGGTGCTCTGAGCCTCCAATACAGGACCACTGTCACACCCGGTGCTCAGTGCCTGCAGCACTGGACCACTGTCACACCCGGTGCTCTGTGCCTGCAGCGCTGGAACACTGTCACACCCGGTGCTCTGAGCCTCCAATATTGGACCACTGTCACACCCGGTGCTCTGAGCCTCCAATATTGGGCCACTGTCACACCCGGTGATCTGAGCCTCCAATATTGGGCCACTGTCACACCCGGTGGTCTGTGCCTGCAGCGCTGGACCACTGTCAAACCCAATGGTCTGTGCCTGCAGCACTGGACCACTGTCACACCCAGTGCTCTGAGCCTGCAGCACTGGACCACTGTCACACCCAGTGTTCTGTGCCTGCAGCACTGGACCACTGTCACACCCGGTGCTTTGAGGCTGCAGCGCTGGACCACTGTCACACCCAGTGCTCTGTGAGTGCAAAATTGGACCAATGTCACACCCGGTGCTCTGTGCCTGCAACATTGGACCACTGTCACACCCGGTGCTCTGAGCCTGCAACATTGGACCACTGTCACACCCGGTGCTCTGTGCCTGCAACATTGGAACACTGTCACACCCAGTGCTCACTGCCTGCAGCGCTGGACCACTGTCACACCCGGTGCTCTGTGCCTGCAACATAGGACCACTGTTACGCACCGTGCTCTGTGCCTGTAACATTGGACCACTGTCACACCTGGTGCTCTGTGCCTGCAGCATTGGACCACTGTCACACCTGGTGCTCCGTGCCTGCAGCGTTGGACGACTGTCACACCCGGTGCTCTGTGCCTGCAACATTGGACCACTGTCACACCCGGTGCTCTGTGCCTGCAACATTGGACCACTGTCACACTTTGTGTTCTGTGCCTGCAGCGTTGGACGACTGTCACACCCGGTGCTCTGTGCCTGCAACATTGGACCACTGTCACACCCGGTGCTCTGTGCCTGCAACATTGGACCACTGTTACACCCGGTGCTCTGTGCCTGCAACATTGGACCACTGTCACACCCCGTGCTCTGTCCCTGCAGCGCTGGACAACTGTCACACCCAGTGCATGTGCCTGCAAAATTGGACCACTGTCACACCCGGTGCTCTGTGCCTGCAACATTGGACCACTGTCACAGCCCGTGCTCTGAGCCTGCAACATTGGACCACTGTCACACGCGGTGCTCTGTGCCTGCAACATTGGACCACTGTCACACACCGGTGCTCTGTGCTTGCAACATTGGACCACTGTCACACCCCGTGCTCTGTCCCTGCAGCGCTGGAACACTGTCACACCCAGTGCTCTGTGCAAGCAACATTGGACCACTGTCATACCCGGTGCTCTGTGCCTGCAACATTGGACCACTGTCACACCCCGTGCTCCGAGCCTGCTACATTGGACCACTGTCACACTCGGTGCTCTGTGCCTGCAACATTGGACCACTGTCACACCCAGTGCTCTGTGCCTGCAACATTGGACCACTGTCACACCCGGTGCTCTGAGCCTGCAACATTGGACCACTGTCACACCCCGTGCTCCGAGCCTGCTACATTGGACCACTGTCACACTCGGTGCTCTGTGCCTGCAACATTGGACCACTGTCACACCCAGTGCTCTGTGCCTGCAACATTGGACCACTGTCACACCCGGTGCTCTGTGCCTGCAGCACTGGACCACTGTCACACCCGGTGCTCTGTGCCTGCAACATTGGACCACTGTCAAACCCCGTGCTCTGAGCCTGCAACATTGGACCACTCTCACATCCAGTGCTCTGTGCCTGCGACATTGCACCACTGTCACACCCGGTGCTCTGAGCCTGATACATTGGACCACTGTCACCCCGTTGCTCTGTGCCTGCGACATTGGACCACTGTCACACCCCGTGCTCCGAGCCTGCAACATTGGACCACTGTCACACTCGGTGCTCTGTGCCTGCAACATTGGACCACTGTCACACCCAGTGCTCTGTGCCTGCAACATTGGAACACTGTCACACCCGGTGCTCTGTGCATGCAGCGCTGTACCACTGTCACACCCGGTGCTCTGAGCCTGCAACATTGGACCACTGTCACAACCGGTGCTCTGAGCCTGCAACATTGGGCCACTGTCACACCCGGTGCTCTGTGCCTGCAGCGCTGGAACACTGTCACACCCGGTGCTCTGAGCCTACAATATTGGACCACTGTCACACCCGGTGCTCTGAGCCTCCAATATTGGGCCACTGTCACACCCAGTGATCTGAGCCTCCAATATTGGGCCACTGTGATACCCGGTGCTCTGTGCCTGCAGCGCTGGTCCACTGTCACACCCGATGCTCTGTGCCTGCAGCACTGGACCTCTGTCACACCCAGTGCTCTGAGCCTTCAGCACTGGACCACTGTCACACCCAGTGCTCTGTGCCTGCAGCACTGGACCACTGTCACACCCAGTGCTCTGAGCCTGCAGCGCTGGACCACTGTCACACCTGGTGCTCTGAGGCTGCAGCGCTGGACCACTGTCACACCCAGTGCTATGAGTCTGCAGCACTGGACCACTGTCACACCCGATGCTCAGTGCCTGCAACATTGGACCACTGTCACACCCGGTGCTCTGTGCCTGCAACATTGGACCACTGTCACACCCCGTGCTCTGTCCCTGCAGCGCTGGACCACTGTCACACCCAGTGCTCTGTGCCTGCAAAATTGGACCACCGTCACACCCGGTGCTCTGAGCCTGCAACATTGGACCACTGTCACACCCCGTGCTCTGGGCCTGCAGGGCTGGACCACTGTCACACCCAATGCTCTGTGCCTGCAACATTGGGCCACTGTCACTCCCGGTGCTCTGTGCCTGCGACATTGCACCACTGTCACACCCGGTGCTCTGAGCCTGCTACATTGGACCACTGTCACCCCCGTTGCTCTGTGCCTGCAACATTGGACCACTGTCGAACCCCGTCCTCTGAGCCTGCAACGTTGGACCACTGTCACATCCGGTCCTCTGTGCCTGCGACATTGGACCACTGTTACACCCAGTGCTCTGACACTGCAACATTGGACCACTGTCACACCGGTGCTCTGTGCATGCATCGCTGGACTACTGTCACACCCGGTGCTCTGAGCCTGCAACATTGGGCCACTGTCACATCCGGTGCTCTGTGCCTGCAGCGCTGGAACACTGTCACACCCGGTGCTCTGAGCCTCCAATATTGGACCACTGTCACACCCGGTGCTCTGAGCCTCCAATATTGGGCCACTGTCACACCCAGTGATCTGAGTTTCCAATATTGGGCCACTGTGACACCCGGTGCTCTGTGCCTGCAGCGCTGGTCCACTGTCACACCCGATGCTCTGTGCCTGCAGCACTGGACCTCTGTCACACCCAGTGCTCTGAGCCTTCAGCACTGGACCACTGTCACACCCAGTGCTCTGTGCCTGCAGCACTGGACCACTGTCACACCCAGTGCTCTGAGCCTGCAGCGCTGGACCACTGTCACACCTGGTGCTCTGAGGCTGCAGCGCTGGACCACTGTCACACCCGGTGCCCAGTGCCTGTAGAACTGGACCACTGTCACACCCGGTGCCCTGTGCCTGCAGCGCTGGAGCACTGTCACACCCGGTGCTCTGAGCCTCCACTATTGGACCACTGTCACAGCCGGTGCTCTGAGCCTCCAATATTGAGCCACTATCACACCCGGTGATCTGAGCCTCCAATATTGGGGAACTGTCACACCCGGTGCTCTGTGCCTGCAGCACTGGACCACTGTCACACCCAGTGCTCTGAGCCTGCAGCGCTGGACCACTGTCACACCCGGTGCTCTGAGGCTGCAGCGCTGGACCACTGTCACACCCAGTGCTCTGAGCCTGCAGCACTGGACCACTGTCACACCCGGTGGTCTGAGCATCCAATATTGGACCACTGTCACACCCGGTGCTCTGAGCCTCCAATATTGAGCCACTGTCACACCCGGTGATCTGAGCCTCCAATATTGGGCCACTGTCACACCCGGTGCTCTGTGCCTGCAGCACTGGACCACTGTCTCACCCAGTGCTCTGAGCCTGCAGCGCTGGACCACTGTCACACCCGGTGCTCTGAGGCTGCAGCGCTGGACCACTGTCACACCCAGTGCTCTGAGCCTGCAGCACTGGACCACTGTCACACCCGGTGCTCTGTGCCTGCAGCATTGGACCACTGTCACACCCCGTGCTCTGTGCCTGCAGCGCTGGACTACTGTCACACCCGGTGCTCTGTGCCTGCAACATTGGACCACTGTCACACCCCGTGCTCATTGCCTGCAGCGCTGGACCACTGTCACACCCAGTGCTCTGAGCCTGCAACATTGGACCACTGTCACACATCGTGCTCTGTCCCTGCAACATTGGACCACTGTCACACCCGATGCTCTGAGCCTGCAACATTGCACCACTGTCACACATCGTGCTCTGTGCCTGCAACATTGGACCACTGTCACACCCGGTGCTCTGTGCCTGCAACATTGGACCACTGTCACACCCCGTGCTCTGTACCTGCAGCGCTGGACCACTGTCACACCCAGTGCTCTGTGCCTGCAACATTGGACCACTGTCACACCCAGTGCTCTGTGCCTGCAACATTGGAACACTGTCACACCCGGTGCTCTGTGCATGCAGCGCTGTACCACTGTCACACCCGGTGCTCTGAGCCTGCAACATTGGACCACTGTCACAACCGGTGCTCTGAGCCTGCAACATTGGGCCACTGTCACACCCGGTGCTCTGTGCCTGCAGCGCTGGAACACTGTCACACCCGGTGCTCTGAGCCTACAATATTGGACCACTGTCACACCCGGTGCTCTGAGCCTCCAATATTGGGCCACTGTCACACCCAGTGATCTGAGCCTCCAATATTGGGCCACTGTGATACCCGGTGCTCTGTGCCTGCAGCGCTGGTCCACTGTCACACCCGATGCTCTGTGCCTGCAGCACTGGACCTCTGTCACACCCAGTGCTCTGAGCCTTCAGCACTGGACCACTGTCACACCCAGTGCTCTGTGCCTGCAGCACTGGACCACTGTCACACCCAGTGCTCTGAGCCTGCAGCGCTGGACCACTGTCACACCTGGTGCTCTGAGGCTGCAGCGCTGGACCACTGTCACACCCAGTGCTCTGAGTCTGCAGCACTGGACCACTGTCACACCCGATGCTCAGTGCCTGCAACATTGGACCACTGTCACACCCGGTGCTCTGTGCCTGCAACATTGGACCACTGTCACACCCCGTGCTCTGTCCCTGCAGCGCTGGACCACTGTCACACCCAGTGCTCTGTGAATGCAAAATTGGACCACCGTCACACCCGGTGCTCTGAGCCTGCAACATTGGACCACTGTCACACCCCGTGCTCTGGGCCTGCAGGGCTGGACCACTGTCACACCCAATGCTCTGTGCCTGCAACATTGGGCCACTGTCACTCCCGGTGCTCTGTGCCTGCGACATTGCACCACTGTCACACCCGGTGCTCTGAGCCTGCAACGTTGGACCACTGTCACATCCGGTCCTCTGTGCCTGCGACATTGGACCACTGTTACACCCAGTGCTCTGACACTGCAACATTGGACCACTGTCACACCGGTGCTCTGTGCATGCATCGCTGGACTACTGTCACACCCGGTGCTCTGAGCCTGCAACATTGGGCCACTGTCACATCCGGTGCTCTGTGCCTGCAGCGCTGGAACACTGTCACACCCGGTGCTCTGAGCCTCCAATATTGGACCACTGTCACACCCGGTGCTCTGAGCCTCCAATATTGGGCCACTGTCACACCCAGTGATCTGAGCCTCCAATATTGGGCCACTGTGACACCCGGTGCTCTGTGCCTGCAGCGCTGGTCCACTGTCACACCCGATGCTCTGTGCCTGCAGCACTGGACCTCTGTCACACCCAGTGCTCTGAGCCTTCAGCACTGGACCACTGTCACACCCAGTGCTCTGTGCCTGCAGCACTGGACCACTGTCACACCCAGTGCTCTGAGCCTGCAGCGCTGGACCACTGTCACACCTGGTGCTCTAAGGCTGCAGCGCTGGACCACTGTCACACCCGGTGCCCAGTGCCTGTAGAACTGGACCACTGTCACACCCGGTGCCCTGTGCCTGCAGCGCTGGAGCACTGTCACACCCGGTGCTCTGAGCCTCCACTATTGGACCACTGTCACAGCCGGTGCTCTGAGCCTCCAATATTGAGCCACTATCACACCCGGTGATCTGAGAATCCAATATTGGGGAACTGTCACACCCGGTGCTCTGTGCCTGCAGCACTGGACCACTGTCACACCCAGTGCTCTGAGCCTGCAGCGCTGGACCACTGTCACACCCGGTGCTCTGAGGCTGCAGCGCTGGACCACTGTCACACCCAGTGCTCTGAGCCTGCAGCACTGGACCACTGTCACACCCGGTGGTCTGAGCATCCAATATTGGACCACTGTCACACCCGGTGCTCTGAGCCTCCAATATTGAGCCACTGTCACACCCGGTGATCTGAGCCTCCAATATTGGGCCACTGTCACACCCGGTGCTCTGTGCCTGCAGCACTGGACCACTGTCTCACCCAGTGCTCTGAGCCTGCAGCGCTGGACCACTGTCACACCCGGTGCTCTGAGGCTGCAGCGCTGGACCACTGTCACACCCAGTGCTCTGAGCCTGCAGCACTGGACCACTGTCACACCCGGTGCTCTGTGCCTGCAGCATTGGACCACTGTCACACCCCGTGCTCTGTGCCTGCAGCGCTGGACTACTGTCACACCCGGTGCTCTGTGCCTGCAACATTGGACCACTGTCACACCCCGTGCTCATTGCCTGCAGCGCTGGACCACTGTCACACCCAGTGCTCTGAGCCTGCAACATTGGACCACTGTCACACATCGTGCTCTGTCCCTGCAACATTGGACCACTGTCACACCCGATGCTCTGAGCCTGCAACATTGCACCACTGTCACACATCGTGCTCTGTGCCTGCAACATTGGACCACTGTCACACCCGGTGCTCTGTGCCTGCAACATTGGACCACTGTCACACCCCGTGCTCTGTACCTGCAGCGCTGGACCACTGTCACACCCAGTGCTCTGTGCCTGCAAAAGTGGACCACTGTCACACCCGGTGCTCTGTGCCTGCGACATTGCACCACTGTCACACCCGGTGCTCTGAGCCTGATACATTGGACCACTGTCACCCCCGTTGCTCTGCGCCTGCGACATTGGACCACTGTTACACCCAGTGCTCTGAGACTGCAACGTTGGACCACTGTCACACCCGGTGCTCTGTGCATGCAGCGCTGTACCACTGTCACACCTGGTGCTCTGAGCCTGCAACATTGGACCACTGTCACAACCGGTGCTCTGAGCCTGCAACATTGGGCCACTGTCACACCCGGTGCTCTGTGCCTGCAGCGTTGGAACACTGTCACACCCGGTGCTCTGAGCCTACAATATTGGACCACTGTCACACCCAGTGATCTGAGCCTCCAATATTGGGCCACTGTGATACCCGGTGCTCTGTGCCTGCAGCGCTGGTCCACTGTCACACCCGATGCTCTGTGCCTGCAGCACTGGACCTCTGTCACACCCAGTGCTCTGAGCCTTCAGCACTGGACCACTGTCACACCCAGTGCTCTGTGCCTGCAGCACTGGACCACTGTCACACCCAGTGCTCTGAGCCTGCAGCGCTGGACCACTGTCACACCCGGTGCTCTGAGGCTGCAGCGCTGGACCACTGTCACACCCGATGCTCAGTGCCTGCAACATTGGACCACTGTCACACCCGGTGCTCTGTGCCTGCAACATTGGACCACTGTCACACCCCGTGCTCTGTCCCTGCAGCGCTGGACCACTGTCACACCCAGTGCTCTGTGCCTGCAAAATTGGACCACCGTCACACCCGGTGCTCTGAGCCTGCAACATTGGACCACTGTCACACCCCGTGCTCTGGGCCTGCAGGGCTGGACCACTGTCACACCCAATGCTCTGTGCCTGCAACATTGGGCCACTGTCACACCCGGTGCTCTGAGCCTGCAACGTTGGACCACTGTCACATCCGGTGCTCTGTGCCTGCGACATTGGACCACTGTTACACCCAGTGCTCTGACACTGCAACATTGGACCACTGTCACACCGGTGCTCTGTGCATGCATTGCTGGACTACTGTCACACCCGGTGCTCTGAGCCTGCAACATTGGGCCACTGTCACATCCGGTGCTCTGTGCCTGCAGCGCTGGAACACTGTCACACCCGGTGCTCTGTGCCTGCAACATTGGACCACTGTCACACCCCGTGCTCTGTCCCTGCAGCGCTGGACCACTGTCACACCCAGTGCTCTGTGCCTGCAAAATTGGACCACCGTCACACCCGGTGCTCTGAGCCTGCGACATTGCACCACTGTCACACCCGGTGCTCTGAGCCTGCTACATTGGACCACTGTCACCCCCGTTGCTCTGTGCCTGCAACATTGGACCACTGTCAAACCCCGTGCTCTGAGCCTGCAACGTTGGACCACTGTCACATCCGGTGCTCTGTGCCTGCGACATTGGACCACTGTTACACCCAGTGCTCTGACACTGCAACATTGGACCACTGTCACACCGGTGCTCCGTGCATGCATTGCTGGACTACTGTCACACCCGGTGCTCTGAGCCTGCAACATTGGGCCACTGTCACATCCGGTGCTCTGTGCCTGCAGCGCTGGAACACTGTCACACCCGGTGCTCTGAGCCTCCAATATTGGACCACTGTCACACCCGGTGCTCTGAGCCTCCAATATTGGGCCACTGTCACACCCAGTGATCTGAGCCTCCAATATTGGGCCACTGTGACACCCGGTGCTCTGTGCCTGCAGCGCTGGTCCACTGTCACACCCGATGCTCTGTGCCTGCAGCACTGGACCTCTGTCACACCCAGTGCTCTGAGCCTTCAGCACTGGACCACTGTCACACCCAGTGCTCTGTGCCTGCAGCACTGGACCACTGTCACACCCAGTGCTCTGAGCCTGCAGCGCTGGACCACTGTCACACCTGGTGCTCTGAGGCTGCAGCGCTGGACCACTGTCACACCCGGTGCCCAGTGCCTGTAGAACTGGACCACTGTCACACCCGGTGCCCTGTGCCTGCAGCGCTGGAGCACTGTCACACCCCGTGCTCTGAGCCTCCACTATTGGACCACTGTCACAGCCGGTGCTCTGAGCCTCCAATATTGAGCCACTATCACACCCGGTGATCTGAGCCTCCAATATTGGGCCACTGTCACACCCGGTGCTCTGTGCCTGCAGCACTGGACCACTGTCACACCCAGTGCTCTGAGCCTGCAGCGCTGGACCACTGTCACACCCGGTGCTCTGAGGCTGCAGCGCTGGACCACTGTCACACCCAGTGCTCTGAGCCTGCAGCACTGGACCACTGTCACACCCGGTGGTCTGAGCATCCAATATTGGACCACTGTCACACCCGGTGCTCTGAGCCTCCAATATTGAGCCACTGTCACACCCGGTGATCTGAGCCTCCAATATTGGGCCACTGTCACACCCGGTGCTCTGTGCCTGCAGCGCTGGACCACTGTCACACCCGGTGCTCTGAGGCTGCAGCGCTGGACCACTGTCACACCCAGTGCTCTGAGCCTGCAGCACTGGACCACTGTCACACCCGGTGCTCTGTGCCTGCAGCATTGGACCACTGTCACACCCCGTGCTCTGTGCCTGCAGCGCTGGACTACTGTCACACCCGGTGCTCTGTGCCTGCAACATTGGACCACTGTCACACCCCGTGCTCATTGCCTGCAGCGCTGGACCACTGTCACACCCAGTGCTCTGAGCCTGCAACATTGGACCACTGTCACACATCGTGCTCTGTCCCTGCAACATTGGACCACTGTCACACCCGATGCTCTGAGCCTGCAACATTGCACCACTGTCACACATCGTGCTCTGAGCCTGCAACATTGGACCACTGTCACACCCAGTGCTCTGTGCCTGCAGCACTGGACCACTGTCACACCCGGTGCTCTGTGACTGCAACATTGGACCACTGTCACACCCGGTGCTCTCTGCCTGCAACATTGGACCACTGTCACACCCGGTGCTCTGAGCCTGCAGCGCTGGACCACTGTCACACCCGGTGCTCTGTGCCTGCAACATTGGACCACTGTTAAACTCAGTTCTCTGTGCCTGTAACATTGGACCACTGTCACACCTGGTGCTCTGAGCCTGCAACATTGGACCACTGTCACACCCGGTGCTCTGTGGCTGCAACATTGGAACACTGTCACACCCCGTGCTCTGTGCCTGCAGCGCTGGAACACTGTTACACCCGGTGTTCTGTGCCTTCAACATTGGACCACTGTCACACACCATGCTCTGTGCCTGCAACATTGGACAACTGTCATACCCGGTGCTCTGTGCCTGCAACATTGGACCACTGACACACCCGGTGCTCTGTCCCAGCAGCGCTGGACCACTGTCACACCCAGTGCTCTGTGCCTGCAAAATTGGACCACTGTCAAACCCGGTGCTCTGTGCCTGCAACATTGGACCACTGTCATACACGGTGCTCTGTGCCTGCAACATCGGACCACTGTCACACCCCGTGCTCTGAGCCTGCAACATTGGACCACTGTCACACCCAGTGCTCTGTGCCTGCAGCACTGGACCACTGTCACACCCGGTGCTCTGTGACTGCAACATTGGACCACTGTCACACCCGGTGCTCTCTGCCTGCAACATTGGACCACTGTCACACCCGGTGATCTGTGCCTGCAGCACTGGACCACTGTCACACCCGGTGCTCTGTGACTGCAACATTGGACCACTGTCACACCCGGTGCTCTCTGCCTGCAACATTGGACCTCTGTCACACCCAGTGCTCTGTGCCTGCAGCGCTGGACAACTGTCACACCCACTGCTCTGAGACTGCAACATTGGACCACTGTCACACCCGGTGCTCTGTGCCTGCAACATTGGAACACTGTCACACTCCGTGCTCTGTGCCTGCAGCGCAGGACCACTGTCACACCCGGTGCTCTGTGCCTGCAACATTGGACCACTGTCACACCCCGTGCTCTGTGCCTGCAGCACTGGACCAATGTCACAGCCGGTGCTCTGTGCCTGCAACATTGGACCACTGTCAAACCCGGTGCTCTGAGCCTGCAACATTGGACCACTGTCACACACCGTGCTCTGTGCCTGCAACATTGGATGACTGTCATACCCGGTGCTCTGTGCCTGCAACATTGGACCACTGTCACACCCGGTGCTCTGAGACTGCAACATTGGACCACTGTCACACCCCGTGCTCTGTCCCAGCAGCGCTGGACCACTGTCACACCCAGTGCTCTGTGCCTGCAGAATTGGACCACTGTGACACCCGGTGCTATGTGCCTGCAACATTTGACCACTGTCATACCCGGTGCTCTGTGCCTGCAACATCGGACCACTGTCACACCCCGTGCTCTGAGCCTGCAACATTGGACCACTGTCACACCCGGTGCTCTGTGCCTGCAACATTGGACCACTGTCACACCCGGTGCTCTGTGCCTGCAACATTGGACCACTGTCACACCCGGTGATCTGTGCCTGCAGCACTGGACCACTGTCGCACCCGGAGCTCTGTGCCTGCAACATTGGACCACTGTCACACACCGTTCTCTGTGCCTGCAACACTGGACCACTGTCACTACCAGTGCTCTGTGCCTGCAACATTGGAACACTGTCACACCCCATGCTCTGTGCCTGCAGCGCTGGACCACTGTCACACCCGGTGCTCTGTGCCTGCAACATTGGACCACTGTCACACCCCGTGCTCTGTGCCTGCAGCGCTGGACCACTGTCACACCTGGTGCACTGTGCCTGCAACATTGAACCACTGTCACACCCGGTGCTCTGAGCCTGCAACATTGGACCACTGTCACTCACCGAGCTCTGTGCCTGCAGCGCTGGACCACTGTCACACCCGGTGCTCTGTGCCTGCAACATTGGACCACTGTCGCACCCACTGCTCTGAGCCTGCAACATTGGACCACTGTCACACACCGTGCTCAGTGCTTGCAACATTGGACCACTGTCATACCCGGTGGTCTGTGCCTGCAACATTGGACCACTGTCACACCCGGTGCTCTGTGCCTGCAACGTTGGACCACTGTCACACCCCGTGCTCTGTCCCAGCAGCGCTGGACCACTGTCACACCCAGTGCTCTGTGCCTGCAAAATTCGACCACTGTCATACCCGGTGCTCTGTGCCTGCAACATCGGACCACTGTCACACCCCGTGCTCTGAGCCTGCAACATTGGACCACTGTCACACCCGGTGCTCTGTGTCTGCAACACTGGACCACTGTCACACCCGGTGCTCTGTGCCTGCAACATTGGACCACTGTCACACCCGGTGATCTGTGCCTGCAGTACTGGACCACTGTCACACCAGGAGCTCTGTGCCTGCAACATTGGACCACTGTCACACACCGTTCTCTGAGCCTGCAACACTGGACCAATGTCACACCCGGTGCTCTGTGCCTGCGACATTGGACCACTGTCACACCCGGTGCTCTGAGCCTGCAACATTGGACCACTGTCACACCCAGTGCTCTGTGCCTGCAGCGCTGGACAACTGTCACACCCAGTGCTCTGAGACTGCAACATTGGACCACTGTCACACCCGGTGCTCTGTGCATGCAGCGCTGGACCACTGTCACACCCGGTGCTCTGAGCCTGCAACATTGGACCACTGTCACAACCGGGGCTCAGTGCCTGCAGCACTGGACCACTGTCACACCCGGTGCTCTGTGCCTGCAGCGCTGGAACACTGTCACACCCGGTGCTCTGAGCCTCCAATACAGGACCACTGTCACACCCGGTGCTCAGTGCCTGCAGCACTGGACCACTGTCACACCCGGTGCTCTGTGCCTGCAGCGCTGGAACACTGTCACACCCGGTGCTCTGAGCCTCCAATATTGGACCACTGTCACACCCGGTGCTCTGAGCCTCCAATATTGGGCCACTGTCACACCCGGTGATCTGAGCCTCCAATATTGGGCCACTGTCACACCCGGTGGTCTGTGCCTGCAGCGCTGGACCACTGTCAAACCCAATGGTCTGTGCCTGCAGCACTGGACCACTGTCACACCCAGTGCTCTGATCCTGCAGCACTGGACCACTGTCACACCCAGTGCTCTGTGCCTGCAGCACTGGACCACTGTCACACCCGGTGCTTTGAGGCTGCAGCGCTGGACCACTGTCACACCCAGCGCTCTGTGAGTGCAAAATTGGACCAATGTCACACCCGGTGCTCTGTGCCTGCAACATTGGACCACTGTCACACCCGGTGCTCTGAGCCTGCAACATTGGACCACTGTCACACCCGGTGCTCTGTGCCTGCAACATTGGAACACTGTCACACCCAGTGCTCACTGCCTGCAGCGCTGGCCCACAGTCACACCCGGTGCTCTGTGCCTGCAACATTGGACCACTGTCACACCCGGTGCTCTGAGCCTGCAACATTGGACCACTGTCACACCCCGTGCTCTGTCCCTGCAGCGCTGGACCACTGCCACACCCAGTGCTCTGTGCCTGCAAAATTGGACTACTGTCACACCTGGTGCTCTGTGCCTGCAGCATTGGACCACTGTCACACCCGGTGCTCTGTGCTGCAACATTGGGTGACTGTCACACCCCGTGCTCTGAGCCTGCAACATTGGAACACTGTCACACCCCGTGCTCTGTGCCTGCAACATTGGACCACTGTCACACCCAGTGCTCTGTGCCTGCAGTGCTGGACCACTGTCATACCCAGTGCTCTTTGCCTGCAACATTGGACCACTGTCACACCCGGTGCTCAGTGCCTGCAACATTGGACCACTGTCACACCTGGTGCTCTGTGCCTGCAGCGATGGACCACTGTCACACCCGGTGCTCTGTGCCTGCAACATTGGACCACTGACACATCCGGTGCTCTGTGCCTGCAGTGCTGGAACACTGTCACACCCGGTGCTCTGAGCCTGCAACATTGGACCACTGTCACATCCGGTGCTCTGTGCCTGCAGGGCTGGACCACTGTCACACCCGGTGTTCTGAGCCTGCAACATTGGACCACTGTCACACCTGGTGCTCTGTGCCTGCAACACTGGACCACCGTCACACCCGGTGCTCTGTGCCTGCAACATTGGACCACTGTCACACCCGGTGCGCTGTGCCTGGAGCGTTGGACCACTGTCACACACGGTGCACATTGCCTGGAGCGCTGGACCACTGTCACACCCGGTGCTCTGTGCCTGCAGCGCTGGACCACTGTCACACCCGGTGCTCTGTGCCTGCAACATAGGACCACTGTTACGCACCGTGCTCTGTGCCTGTAACATTGGACCACTGTCACACCCGGTATTCTGTGCCTGCAACATTGGAACACTGTCGCACCCCGTGCTCTGTGCCTGCAGCGCCGGACCACTGTCACACCTGGTGCTCCGTGCCTGCAGCGTTGGACGACTGTCACACCCGGTGCTCTGTGCCTGCAACATTGGACCACTGTCACACCCGGTGCTCTGTGCCTGCAACATTGGACCACTGTCACACTCTGTGCTCTGTGCCTGCAGCGTTGGACGACTGTCACACCCGGTGCTCTGTGCCTGCAACATTGGACCACTGTCACACCCGGTGCTCTGTGCCTGCAACATTGGACCACTGTTACACCCGGTGCTCTGTGCCTGCAACATTGGACCACTGTCACACCCCGTGCTCTGTCCCTGCAGCGCTGGACCACTGTCACACCCAGTGCATGTGCCTGCAAAATTGGACCACTGTCACACGCGGTGCTCTGTGCCTGCAACATTGGACCACTGTCACACACCGGTGCTCTGTGCTTGCAACATTGGACCACTGTCACACCCCGTGCTCTGTCCCTGCAGCGCTGGAACACTGTCACACCCAGTGCTCTGTGCAAGCAACATTGGACCACTGTCATACCCGGTGCTCTGTGCCTGCAACATTGGACCACTGTCACACCCCGTGCTCCGAGCCTGCTACATTGGACCACTGTCACACTCGGTGCTCTGTGCCTGCAACATTGGACCACTGTCACACCCAGTGCTCTGTGCCTGCAACATTGGACCACTGTCACACCCGGTGCTCTGTGCCTGCAGCACTGGACCACTGTCACACCCGGTGCTCTGTGCCTGCAACATTGGACCACTGTCAAACCCCGTGCTCTGAGCCTGCAACATTGGACCACTCTCACATCCAGTGCTCTGTGCCTGCGACATTGCACCACTGTCACACCCGGTGCTCTGAGCCTGATACATTGGACCACTGTCACCCCGTTGCTCTGTGCCTGCGACATTGGACCACTGTCACACCCCGTGCTCCGAGCCTGCAACATTGGACCACTGTCACACTCGGTGCTCTGTGCCTGCAACATTGGACCACTGTCACACCCAGTGCTCTGTGCCTGCAACATTGGAACACTGTCACACCCGGTGCTCTGTGCCTGCGACATTGCACCACTGTCACACCCGGTGCTCTGAGCCTGCTACATTGGACCACTGTCACCCCCGTTGCTCTGTGCCTGCAACATTGGACCACTGTCAAACCCCGTGCTCTGAGCGTGCAACGTTGGACCACTGTCACATCCGGTGCTCTGTGCCTGCGACATTGGACCACTGTTACACCCAGTGCTCTGAGCCTGCAACATTGGGCCACTGTCACATCCGGTGCTCTGTGCCTGCAGCGCTGGAACACTGTCACACCCGGTGCTCTGAGCCTCCAATATTGGACCACTGTCACACCCGGTGCTCTGAGCCTCCAATATTGGGCCACTGTCACACCCAGTGATCTGAGCCTCCAATATTGGGCCACTGTGACACCCGGTGCTCTGTGCCTGCAGCGCTGGTCCACTGTCACACCCGATGCTCTGTGCCTGCAGCACTGGACCTCTGTCACACCCAGTGCTCTGAGCCTTCAGCACTGGACCACTGTCACACACCGTGCTCAGTGCTTGCAACATTGGACCACTGTCATACCCGGTGGTCTGTGCCTGCAACATTGGACCACTGTCACACCCGGTGCTCTGTGCCTGCAACGTTGGACCACTGTCACACCCCGTGCTCTGTCCCAGCAGCGCTGGACCACTGTCACACCCAGTGCTCTGTGCCTGCAAAATTCGACCACTGTCATACCCGGTGCTCTGTGCCTGCAACATCGGACCACTGTCACACCCCGTGCTCTGAGCCTGCAACATTGGACCACTGTCACACCCGGTGCTCTGTGTCTGCAACACTGGACCACTGTCACACCCGGTGCTCTGTGCCTGCAACATTGGACCACTGTCACACCCGGTGATCTGTGCCTGCAGTACTGGACCACTGTCACACCAGGAGCTCTGTGCCTGCAACATTGGACCACTGTCACACACCGTTCTCTGAGCCTGCAACACTGGACCAATGTCACACCCGGTGCTCTGTGCCTGCGACATTGGACCACTGTCACACCCGGTGCTCTGAGCCTGCAACATTGGACCACTGTCACACCCAGTGCTCTGTGCCTGCAGCGCTGGACAACTGTCACACCCAGTGCTCTGAGACTGCAACATTGGACCACTGTCACACCCGGTGCTCTGTGCATGCAGCGCTGGACCACTGTCACACCCGGTGCTCTGAGCCTGCAACATTGGACCACTGTCACAACCGGGGCTCAGTGCCTGCAGCACTGGACCACTGTCACACCCGGTGCTCTGTGCCTGCAGCGCTGGAACACTGTCACACCCGGTGCTCTGAGCCTCCAATACAGGACCACTGTCACACCCGGTGCTCAGTGCCTGCAGCACTGGACCACTGTCACACCCGGTGCTCTGTGCCTGCAGCGCTGGAACACTGTCACACCCGGTGCTCTGAGCCTCCAATATTGGACCACTGTCACACCCGGTGCTCTGAGCCTCCAATATTGGGCCACTGTCACACCCGGTGATCTGAGCCTCCAATATTGGGCCACTGTCACACCCGGTGGTCTGTGCCTGCAGCGCTGGACCACTGTCAAACCCAATGGTCTGTGCCTGCAGCACTGGACCACTGTCACACCCAGTGCTCTGATCCTGCAGCACTGGACCACTGTCACACCCAGTGCTCTGTGCCTGCAGCACTGGACCACTGTCACACCCGGTGCTTTGAGGCTGCAGCGCTGGACCACTGTCACACCCAGCGCTCTGTGAGTGCAAAATTGGACCAATGTCACACCCGGTGCTCTGTGCCTGCAACATTGGACCACTGTCACACCCGGTGCTCTGAGCCTGCAACATTGGACCACTGTCACACCCGGTGCTCTGTGCCTGCAACATTGGAACACTGTCACACCCAGTGCTCACTGCCTGCAGCGCTGGCCCACAGTCACACCCGGTGCTCTGTGCCTGCAACATTGGACCACTGTCACACCCGGTGCTCTGAGCCTGCAACATTGGACCACTGTCACACCCCGTGCTCTGTCCCTGCAGCGCTGGACCACTGCCACACCCAGTGCTCTGTGCCTGCAAAATTGGACTACTGTCACACCTGGTGCTCTGTGCCTGCAGCATTGGACCACTGTCACACCCGGTGCTCTGTGCTGCAACATTGGGTGACTGTCACACCCCGTGCTCTGAGCCTGCAACATTGGAACACTGTCACACCCCGTGCTCTGTGCCTGCAACATTGGACCACTGTCACACCCAGTGCTCTGTGCCTGCAGTGCTGGACCACTGTCATACCCAGTGCTCTTTGCCTGCAACATTGGACCACTGTCACACCCGGTGCTCAGTGCCTGCAACATTGGACCACTGTCACACCTGGTGCTCTGTGCCTGCAGCGATGGACCACTGTCACACCCGGTGCTCTGTGCCTGCAACATTGGACCACTGACACATCCGGTGCTCTGTGCCTGCAGTGCTGGAACACTGTCACACCCGGTGCTCTGAGCCTGCAACATTGGACCACTGTCACATCCGGTGCTCTGTGCCTGCAGGGCTGGACCACTGTCACACCCGGTGTTCTGAGCCTGCAACATTGGACCACTGTCACACCTGGTGCTCTGTGCCTGCAACACTGGACCACCGTCACACCCGGTGCTCTGTGCCTGCAACATTGGACCACTGTCACACCCGGTGCGCTGTGCCTGGAGCGTTGGACCACTGTCACACACGGTGCACATTGCCTGGAGCGCTGGACCACTGTCACACCCGGTGCTCTGTGCCTGCAGCGCTGGACCACTGTCACACCCGGTGCTCTGTGCCTGCAACATAGGACCACTGTTACGCACCGTGCTCTGTGCCTGTAACATTGGACCACTGTCACACCCGGTATTCTGTGCCTGCAACATTGGAACACTGTCGCACCCCGTGCTCTGTGCCTGCAGCGCCGGACCACTGTCACACCTGGTGCTCCGTGCCTGCAGCGTTGGACGACTGTCACACCCGGTGCTCTGTGCCTGCAACATTGGACCACTGTCACACCCGGTGCTCTGTGCCTGCAACATTGGACCACTGTCACACTCTGTGCTCTGTGCCTGCAGCGTTGGACGACTGTCACACCCGGTGCTCTGTGCCTGCAACATTGGACCACTGTCACACCCGGTGCTCTGTGCCTGCAACATTGGACCACTGTTACACCCGGTGCTCTGTGCCTGCAACATTGGACCACTGTCACACCCCGTGCTCTGTCCCTGCAGCGCTGGACCACTGTCACACCCAGTGCATGTGCCTGCAAAATTGGACCACTGTCACACGCGGTGCTCTGTGCCTGCAACATTGGACCACTGTCACACACCGGTGCTCTGTGCTTGCAACATTGGACCACTGTCACACCCCGTGCTCTGTCCCTGCAGCGCTGGAACACTGTCACACCCAGTGCTCTGTGCAAGCAACATTGGACCACTGTCATCCCCGGTGCTCTGTGCCTGCAACATTGGACCACTGTCACACCCCGTGCTCCGAGCCTGCTACATTGGACCACTGTCACACTCGGTGCTCTGTGCCTGCAACATTGGACCACTGTCACACCCAGTGCTCTGTGCCTGCAACATTGGACCACTGTCACACCCGGTGCTCTGTGCCTGCAGCACTGGACCACTGTCACACCCGGTGCTCTGTGCCTGCAACATTGGACCACTGTCAAACCCCGTGCTCTGAGCCTGCAACATTGGACCACTCTCACATCCAGTGCTCTGTGCCTGCGACATTGCACCACTGTCACACCCGGTGCTCTGAGCCTGATACATTGGACCACTGTCACCCCGTTGCTCTGTGCCTGCGACATTGGACCACTGTCACACCCCGTGCTCCGAGCCTGCAACATTGGACCACTGTCACACTCGGTGCTCTGTGCCTGCAACATTGGACCACTGTCACACCCAGTGCTCTGTGCCTGCAACATTGGAACACTGTCACACCCGGTGCTCTGTGCCTGCGACATTGCACCACTGTCACACCCGGTGCTCTGAGCCTGCTACATTGGACCACTGTCACCCCCGTTGCTCTGTGCCTGCAACATTGGACCACTGTCAAACCCCGTGCTCTGAGCGTGCAACGTTGGACCACTGTCACATCCGGTGCTCTGTGCCTGCGACATTGGACCACTGTTACACCCAGTGCTCTGAGCCTGCAACATTGGGCCACTGTCACATCCGGTGCTCTGTGCCTGCAGCGCTGGAACACTGTCACACCCGGTGCTCTGAGCCTCCAATATTGGACCACTGTCACACCCGGTGCTCTGAGCCTCCAATATTGGGCCACTGTCACACCCAGTGATCTGAGCCTCCAATATTGGGCCACTGTGACACCCGGTGCTCTGTGCCTGCAGCGCTGGTCCACTGTCACACCCGATGCTCTGTGCCTGCAGCACTGGACCTCTGTCACACCCAGTGCTCTGAGCCTTCAGCACTGGACCACTGTCACACCCAGTGCTCTGTGCCTGCAGCAGTGGACCACTGTCACACCCAGTGCTCTGAGCCTGCAGCGCTGGACCACTGTCACACCTGGTGCTCTGAGGCTGCAGCGCTGGACCACTGTCACACCCGGTGCCCAGTGCCTGTAGAACTGGACCACTGTCACACCCGGTGCCCTGTGCCTGCAGCGCTGGAGCACTGTCACACCCGGTGCTCTGAGCCTCCACTATTGGACCACTGTCACAGCCGGTGCTCTGAGCCTCCAATATTGAGCCACTATCACACCCGGTGATCTGAGCCTCCAATATTGGGCCACTGTCACACCCGGTGCTCTGTGCCTGCAGCACTGGACCACTGTCACACCCAGTGCTCTGAGCCTGCAGCGCTGGACCACTGTCACACCCGGTGCTCTGAGGCTGCAGCGCTGGACCACTGTCACACCCAGTGCTCTGAGCCTGCAGCACTGGACCACTGTCACACCCGGTGGTCTGAGCATCCAATATTGGACCACTGTCACACCCGGTGCTCTGAGCCTCCAATATTGAGCCACTGTCACACCCGGTGATCTGAGCCTCCAATATTGGGCCACTGTCACACCCGGTGCTCTGTGCCTGCAGCACTGGACCACTGTCTCACCCAGTGCTCTGAGCCTGCAGCGCTGGACCACTGTCACACCCGGTGCTCTGAGGCTGCAGCGCTGGACCACTGTCACACCCAGTGCTCTGAGCCTGCAGCACTGGACCACTGTCACACCCGGTGCTCTGTGCCTGCAGCATTGGACCACTGTCACACCCCGTGCTCTGTGCCTGCAGCGCTGGACCACTGTCACACCCGGTGCTCTGTGGCTGCAACATTGGACCACTGTCACACCCCGTGCTCATTGCCTGCAGCGCTGGACCACTGTCACACCCAGTGCTCTGAGCCTGCAACATTGGACCACTGTCACACATCGTGCTCTGTCCCTGCAACATTGGACCACTGTCACACCCGATGCTCTGAGCCTGCAACATTGCACCACTGTCACACATCGTGCTCTGAGCCTGCAACATTGGACCACTGTCACACCCAGTGCTCTGTGCCTGCAGCACTGGACTACTGTCACACCCGGTGCTCTGTGACTGCAACATTGGACCACTGTCACACCCGGTGCTCTCTGCCTGCAACATTGGACCACTGTCACACCCGGTGCTCTGAGCCTGCAGCGCTGGACCACTGTCACACCCGGTGCTCTGTGCCTGCAACATTGGACCACTGTTAAACTCAGTTCTCTGTGCCTGTAACATTGGACCACTGTCACACCTGGTGCTCTGAGCCTGCAACATTGGACCACTGTCACACCCGGTGCTCTGTGCCTGCAACATTGGAACACTGTCACACCCCGTGCTCTGTGCCTGCAGCGCTGGACCACTGTTACACCCGGTGTTCTGTGCCTTCAACATTGGACCACTGTCACACCCGGTGCTCTGAGCCTGCAACATTGGACCACTGTCACACACCATGCTCTGTGCCTGCAACATTGGAACACTGACACACCCGGTGCTCTGACCCAGCAGCGCTGGACCACTGTCACACCCAGTGCTCTGTGCCTGCAAAATTGGACCACTGTCAAACCCGGTGCTCTGTGCCTGAAACATTGGACCACTGTCATACACGGTGCTCTGTGCCTGCAACATCGGACCACTGTCACACCCCGTGCTCTGAGCCTGCAACATTGGACCACTGTCACACCCAGTGCTCTGTGCCTGCAGCACTGGACCACTGTCACACCCGGTGCTCTGTGACTGCAACATTGGACCACTGTCACACCCGGTGCTCTCTGCCTGCAACATTGGACCACTGTCACACCCGGTGATCTTTGCCTGCAGCACTGGACCACTGTCACACCCGGTGCTCTGTGACTGCAACATTGGACCACTGTCACACCCGGTGCTCTCTGCCTGCAACATTGGACCTCTGTCACACCCAGTGCTCTGTGCCTGCAGCGCTGGACAACTGTCACACCCAGTGCTCTGAGACTGCAACATTGGACCACTGTCACACCCGGTGCTCTGTGCCTGCAACATTGGAACACTGTCACACTCCGTGCTCTGTGCCTGCAGCGCAGGACGACTGTCACACCCGGTGCTCTGTGCCTGCAACATTGGACCACTGTCACACCCCGTGCTCTGTGCCTGCAGCACTGGACCAATGTCACAGCCGGTGCTCTGTGCCTGCAACATTGGACCACTGTCAAACCCGGTGCTCTGAGCCTGCAACATTGGACCACTGTCACACACCGTGCTCTGTGCCTGCAACATTGGACGACTGTCATACCCGGTGCTCTGTGCCTGCAACATTGGACCACTGTCACACCCGGTGCTCTGAGACTGCAACATTGGACCACTGTCACACCCCGTGCTCTGTCCCAGCAGCGCTGGACCACTGTCACACCCAGTGCTCTGTGCCTGCAGAATTGGACCACTGTGACACCCGGTGCTATGTGCCTGCAACATTTGACCACTGTCATACCCGGTGCTCTGTGCCTGCAACATCGGACCACTGTCACACCCCGTGCTCTGAGCCTGCAACATTGGACCACTGTCACACCCGGTGCTCTGTGCCTGCAACATTGGACCACTGTCACACCCGGTGCTCTGTGCCTGCAACATTGGACCACTGTCACACCCGGTGATCTGTGCCTGCAGCACTGGACCACTGTCGCACCCGGAGCTCTGTTACTGCAATATTGCACCACTGTCACACACCGTTCTCTGTGCCTGCAACACTGGACCACTGTCACTACCGGTGCTCTGTGCCTGCAACATTGGAACACTGTCACACCCCATGCTCTGTGCCTGCAGCGCTGGACCACTGTCACACCCGGTGCTCTGTGCCTGCAACATTGGACCACTGTCACACCCCGTGCACTGTGCCTGCAACATTGAACCACTGTCACACCCGGTGCTCTGAGCCTGCAACATTGGACCACTGTCACTCACCGAGCTCTGTGCCTGCAGCGCTGGACCACTGTCACACCCGGTGCTCTGTGCCTGCAACATTGGACCACTGTCACACACCGTGCTCAGTGCTTGCAACATTGGACCACTGTCATACCCGGTGCTCTGTGCCTGCAACATTGGACCACTGTCACACCCGGTGCTCTGTGCCTGCAACGTTGGACCACTGTCACACCCCGTGCTCTGTCCCAGCAGCGCTGGACCACTGTCACACCCAGTGCTCTGTGCCTGCAAAATTCGACCACTGTCATACCCGGTGCTCTGTGCCTGCAACATCGGACCACTGTCACACCCCGTGCTCTGAGCCTGCAACATTGGACCACTGTCACACCCGGTGCTCTGTGTCTGCAACACTGGACCACTGTCACACCCGGTGCTCTGTGCCTGCAACATTGGACCACTGTCACACCCGGTGATCTGTGCCTGCAGTACTGGACCACTGTCACACCAGGAGCTCTGTGCCTGCAACATTGGACCACTGTCACACACCGTTCTCTGAGCCTGCAACACTGGACCAATGTCACACCCGGTGCTCTGTGCCTGCGACATTGGACCACTGTCACACCCTGTGCTCTGAGCCTGCAACATTGGACCACTGTCACACCCAGTGCTCTGTGCCTGCAGCGCTGGACAACTGTCACACCCAGTGCTCTGAGACTGCAACATTGGACCACTGTCACACCCGGTGCTCTGTGCATGCAGCGCTGGACCACTGTCACACCCGGTGCTCTGAGCCTGCAACATTGGACCACTGTCACAACCGGTGCTCAGTGCCTGCAGCACTGGACCACTGTCACACCCGGTGCTCTGTGCCTGCAGCGCTGGAACACTGTCACACCCGGTGCTCTGAGCCTCCAATACAGGACCACTGTCACACCCGGTGCTCAGTGCCTGCAGCACTGGACCACTGTCACACCCGGTGCTCTGTGCCTGCAGCGCTGGAACACTGTCACACCCGGTGCTCTGAGCCTCCAATATTGGACCACTGTCACACCCGGTGCTCTGAGCCTCCAATATTGGGCCACTGTCACACCCGGTGATCTGAGCCTCCAATATTGGGCCACTGTCACACCCGGTGGTCTGTGCCTGCAGCGCTGGACCACTGTCAAACCCAATGGTCTGTGCCTGCAGCACTGGACCACTGTCACACCCAGTGCTCTGAGCCTGCAGCACTGGACCACTGTCACACCCAGTGCTCTGTGCCTGCAGCACTGGACCACTGTCACACCCGGTGCTTTGAGGCTGCAGCGCTGGACCACTGTCACACCCAGTGCTCTGTGAGTGCAAAATTGGACCAATGTCACACCCGGTGCTCTGTGCCTGCAACATTGGACCACTGTCACACCCGGTGCTCTGAGCCTGCAACATTGGACCACTGTCACACCCGGTGCTCTGTGCCTGCAACATTGGAACACTGTCACACCCAGTGCTCACTGCCTGCAGCGCTGGCCCACAAACACACCCGGTGCTCTGTGCCTGCAACATTGGACCACTGTCACACCCGGTGCTCTGAGCCTGCAACATTGGACCACTGTCACACCCCGTGCTCTGTCCCTGCAGCGCTGGACCACTGCCACACCCAGTGCTCTGTGCCTGCAAAATTGGACTACTGTCACACCTGGTGCTCTGTGCCTGCAGCATTGGACCACTGTCACACCCGGTGCTCTGTGCTGCAACATTGGGTGACTGTCACACCCCGTGCTCTGAGCCTGCAACATTGGAACACTGTCACACCCCGTGCTCTGTGCCTGCAACATTGGACCACTGTCACACCCAGTGCTCTGTGCCTGCAGTGCTGGACCACTGTCATACCCAGTGCTCTTTGCCTGCAACATTGGACCACTGTCACACCCGGTGCTCAGTGCCTGCAACATTGGACCACTGTCACACCTGGTGCTCTGTGCCTGCAGCGCTGGACCACTGTCACACCCGGTGCTCTGTGCCTGCAACATAGGACCACTGTTACGCCCCGTGCTCTGTGCCTGTAACATTGGACCACTGTCACACCCGGTATTCTGTGCCTGCAACATTGGAACACTGTCGCACCCCGTGCTCTGTGCCTGCAGCGCCGGACCACTGTCACACCTGGTGCTCCGTGCCTGCAGCGTTGGACGACTGTCACTCCCGGTGCTCTGTGCCTGCAACATTGGACCACTGTCACACCCGGTGCTCTGTGCCTGCAACATTGGACCACTGTCACACTCTGTGCTCTGTGCCTGCAGCGTTGGACGACTGTCACACCCGGTGCTCTGTGCCTGCAACATTGGACCACTGTCACACCCGGTGCTCTGTGCCTGCAACATTGGACCACTGTTACACACGGTGCTCTGTGCCTGCAACATTGGACCACTGTCACACCCCGTGCTCTGTCCCTGCAGCGCTGGACCACTGTCACACCCAGTGCATGTGCCTGCAAAATTGGACCACTGTCACACCCGGTGCTCTGTGCCTGCAACATTGGACCACTGTCACAGCCCGTGCTCTGAGCCTGCAACATTGGACCACTGTCACACGCGGTGCTCTGTGCCTGCAACATTGGACCACTGTCACACCCCGTGCTCTGTCCCTGCAGCGCTGGAACACTGTCACACCCAGTGCTCTGTGCCTGCAACATTGGACCACTGTCATACCCGGTGCTCTGTGCCTGCAACATTGGACCACTGTCACACCCCGTGCTCCGAGCCTGCTACATTGGACCACTGTCACACTCGGTGCTCTGTGCCTGCAACATTGGACCACTGTCACACCTAGTGCTCTGTGCCTGCAACATTGGACCACTGTCACACCCGGTGCTCTGTGCCTGCAGCACTGGACCACTGTCACACCCGGTGCTCTGTGCCTGCAACATTGGACCACTGTCAAACCCCGTGCTCTGAGCCTGCAACATTGGACCACTCTCACATCCAGTGCTCTGTGCCTGCGACATTGCACCACTGTCACACCCGGTGCTCTGAGCCTGATACATTGGACCACTGTCACCCCGTTGCTCTGTGCCTGCGACATTGGACCACTGTCACACCCCGTGCTCCGAGCCTGCAACATTGGACCACTGTCACACTCGGTGCTCTGTGCCTGCAACATTGGACCACTGTCACACCCAGTGCTCTGTGCCTGCAACATTGGAACACTGTCACACCCGGTGCTCTGTGCATGTAGCGCTGTACCACTGTCACACCCGGTGCTCTGAGCCTGCAACATTGGACCACTGTCACAACCGGTGCTCTGAGCCTGCAACATTGGGCCACTGTCACACCCGGTGCTCTGTGCCTGCAGCGCTGGAACACTGTCACACCCGGTGCTCTGAGCCTACAATATTGGACCACTGTCACACCCGGTGCTCTGAGCCTCCAATATTGGGCCACTGTCACACCCAGTGATCTGAGCCTCCAATATTGGGCCACTGTGATACCCGGTGCTCTGAGCCTGCAACATTGGACCACTGTCACAACCGGTGCTCAGTGCCTGCAGCACTGGACCACTGTCACACCCGGTGCTCTGTGCCTGCAGCGCTGGAACACTGTCACACCCGGTGCTCTGAGCCTCTAATATTGGACCACTGTCACGCCCGGTGCTCTGAGCCTCCAATATTGGGCCACTGTCACACCCGGTGATCTGAGCCTCCAATATTGGGCCACTGTCACACGCGGTGGTCTGTGCCTGTAGCGCTGGACCACTGTCAAACCCAATGGTCTGTGCCTGCAGCACTGGACCACTGTCACACCCAGTGCTCTGAGCCTGCAGCACTGGACCACTGTCACACCCAGTGCTCTGTGCCTGCAGCACTGGACCACTGTCACACCCGGTGCTTTGAGGCTGCAGCGCTGGACCACTGTCACACCCAGTGCTCTGTGAGTGCAAAATTGGACCAATGTCACACCCGGTGCTCTGTGCCTGCAACATTGGACCACTGTCACACCCGGTGCTCTGAGCCTGCAACATTGGACCACTGTCACACCCGGTGCTCTGTGCCTGCAACATTGGAACACTGTCACACCCAGTGCTCACTGCCTGCAGCGCTGGCCCACAGTCACACCCGGTGCTCTGTGCCTGCAACATTGGACCACTGTCACACCCGGTGCTCTGAGCCTGCAACATTGGACCACTGTCACACCCCGTGCTCTGTCCCTGCAGCGCTGGACCACTGCCACACCCAGTGCTCTGTGCCTGCAAAATTGGACTACTGTCACACCTGGTGCTCTGTGCCTGCAGCATTGGACCACTGTCACACCCGGTGCTCTGTGCCTGCAACATTGGGTGACTGTCACACCCCGTGCTCTGAGCCTGCAACATTGGAACACTGTCACACCCCGTGCTCTGTGCCTGCAACATTGGACCACTGTCACACCCAGTGCTCTGTGCCTGCAGTGCTGGACCACTGTCATACCCAGTGCTCTTTGCCTGCAACATTGGACCACTGTCACACCCGGTGCTCAGTGCCTGCAACATTGGACCACTGTCACACCTGGTGCTCTGTGCCTGCAGCGCTGGACCACTGTCACACCCGGTGCTCTGTGCCTGCAACATTGGACCACTGACACACCCGGTGCTCTGTGCCTGCAGTGCTGGAACACTGTCACACCCGGTGCTCTGAGCCTGCAACATTGGACCACTGTCACATCCGGTGCTCTGTGCCTGCAGGGCTGGACCACTGTCACACCCGGTGTTCTGAGCCTGCCACATTGGACCACTGTCACACCTGGTGCTCTGTGCCTGCAACACTGGACCACCGTCACACCCGGTGCTCTGTGCCTGCAACATTGGACCACTGTCACACCCGGTGCGCTGTGCCTGGAGCGTTGGACCACTGTCACACACGGTGCACAGTGCCTGGAGCGCTGGACCACTGTCACACCCGGTGCTCTGTGCCTGCAGCGCTGGACCACTGTCACACCCGGTGCTCTGTGCCTGCAACATAGGACCACTGTTACGCACCGTGCTCTGTGCCTGTAACATTGGTCCACTGTCACACCCGGTATTCTGTGCCTGCAACATTGGAACACTGTCGCACCCCGTGCTCTGTGCCTGCAGCGCCGGACCACTGTCACACCTGGTGCTCCGTGCCTGCAGCGTTGGACGACTGTCACACCCGGTGCTCTGTGCCTGCAACATTGGACCACTGTCACACCTGGTGCTCTGTGCCTGCAACATTGGACCACTGTCACACTCTGTGCTCTGTGCCTGCAGCGTTGGACGACTGTCACACCCGGTGCTCTGTGCCTGCAACATTGGACCACTGTCACACCCGGTGCTCTGTGCCTGCAACATTGGACCACTGTTACACCCGGTGCTCTGTGCCTGCAACATTGGACCACTGTCACACCCCGTGCTCTGTCCCTGCAGCGCTGGACCACTGTCACACCCAGTGCATGTGCCTGCAAAATTGGACCACTGTCACACCCGGTGCTCTGTGCCTGCAACATTGGACCACTGTCACAGCCCGTGCTCTGAGCCTGCAACATTGGACCACTGTCACACGCGGTGCTCTGTGCCTGCAACATTGGACCACTGTCACACACCGGTGCTCTGTGCTTGCAACATTGGACCACTGTCACACCCCGTGCTCTGTCCCTGCAGCGCTGGAACAATGTCACACCCAGTGCTCTGTGCCTGCAACATTGGACCACTGTCATACCCGGTGCTCTGTGCCTGCAACATTGGACCACTGTCACACCCCGTGCTCCGAGCCTGCTACATTGGACCACTGTCACACTCGGTGCTCTGTGCCTGCAACATTGGTCCACTGTCACACCCAGTGCTCTGTGCCTGCAACATTGGACCACTGTCACACCCGGTGCTCTGTGCCTGCAGCACTGGACCACTGTCACACCCGGTGCTCTGTGCCTGCAACATTGGACCACTGTCAAACCCCGTGCTCTGAGCCTGCAACATTGGACCACTCTCACATCCAGTGCTCTGTGCCTGCGACATTGCACCACTGTCACACCCGGTGCTCTGAGCCTGATACATTGGACCACTGTCACCCCGTTGCTCTGTGCCTGCGACATTGGACCACTGTCACACCCCGTGCTCCGAGCCTGCAACATTGGACCACTGTCACACTCGGTGCTCTGTGCCTGCAACATTGGACCACTGTCACACCCAGTGCTCTGTGCCTGCAACATTGGAACACTGTCACACCCGGTGCTCTGTGCATGCAGCGCTGTACCACTGTCACACCCGGTGCTCTGAGCCTGCAACATTGGACCACTGTCACAACCGGTGCTCTGAGCCTGCAACATTGGGCCACTGTCACACCCGGTGCTCTGTGCCTGCAGCGCTGGAACACTGTCACACCCGGTGCTCTGAGCCTACAATATTGGACCACTGTCACACCCGGTGCTCTGAGCCTCCAATATTGGGCCACTGTCACACCCAGTGATCTGAGCCTCCAATATTGGGCCACTGTGATACCCGGTGCTCTGTGCCTGCAGCGCTGGTCCACTGTCACACCCGATGCTCTGTGCCTGCAGCACTGGACCTCTGTCACACCCAGTGCTCTGAGCCTTCAGCACTGGACCACTGTCACACCCAGTGCTCTGTGCCTGCAGCACTGGACCACTGTCACACCCAGTGCTCTGAGCCTGCAGCGCTGGACCACTGTCACACCTGGTGCTCTGAGGCTGCAGCGCTGGACCACTGTCACACCCAGTGCTCTGAGTCTGCAGCACTGGACCACTGTCACACCCGATGCTCAGTGCCTGCAACATTGGACCACTGTCACACCCGGTGCTCTGTGCCTGCAACATTGGACCACTGTCACACCCCGTGCTCTGTCCCTGCAGCGCTGGACCACTGTCACACCCAGTGCTCTGTGCCTGCAAAATTGGACCACCGTCACACCCGGTGCTCTGAGCCTGCAACATTGGACCACTGTCACACCCCGTGCTCTGGGCCTGCAGGGCTGGACCACTGTCACACCCAATGCTCTGTGCCTGCAACATTGGGCCACTGTCACTCCCGGTGCTCTGTGCCTGCGACATTGCACCACTGTCACACCCGGTGCTCTGAGCCTGCTACATTGGACCACTGTCACCCCCGTTGCTCTGTGCCTGCAACATTGGACCACTGTCAAACCCCGTGCTCTGAGCCTGCAACGTTGGACCACTGTCACACCCGGTGCTCTGTGCCTGCAGCGCTGGACCACTGTCACACCCGGTGCTCTGTGCCTGCAACATAGGACCACTTTTACGCACCGTGCTCTGTGCCTGTAACATTGGACCACTGTCACACCCGGTATTCTGTGCCTGCAACATTGGAACACTGTCGCACCCCGTGCTCTGTGCCTGCAGCGCCGGACCACTGTCACACCTGGTGCTCCGTGCCTGCAGCGTTGGACGACTGTCACACCCGGTGCTCTGTGCCTGCAACATTGGACCACTGTCACACCCGGTGCTCTGTGCCTGCAACATTGGACCACTGTCACACTCTGTGCTCTGTGCCTGCAGCGTTGGACGACTGTCACACCCGGTGCTCTGTGCCTGCAACATTGGACCACTGTCACACCCGGTGCTCTGTGCCTGCAACATTGGACCACTGTTACACCCGGTGCTCTGTGCCTGCAACATTGGACCACTGTCACACCCCGTGCTCTGTCCCTGCAGCGCTGGACCACTGTCACACCCAGTGCATGTGCCTGCAAAATTGGACCACTGTCACACCCGGTGCTCTGTGCCTGCAACATTGGACCACTGTCACAGCCCGTGCTCTGAGCCTGCAACATTGGACCACTGTCACACGCGGTGCTCTGTGCCTGCAACATTGGACCACTGTCACACACCGGTGCTCTGTGCTTGCAACATTGGACCACTGTCACACCCCGTGCTCTGTCCCTGCAGCGCTGGAACACTGTCACACCCAGTGCTCTGTGCCTGCAACATTGGACCACTGTCATACCCGGTGCTCTGTGCCTGCAACATTGGACCACTGTCACACCCCGTGCTCCGAGCCTGCTACATTGGACCACTGTCACACTCGGTGCTCTGTGCCTGCAACATTGGACCACTGTCACACCCAGTGCTCTGTGCCTGCAACATTGGACCACTGTCACACCCGGTGCTCTGTGCCTGCAGCACTGGGCCACTGTCACACCCGGTGCTCTGTGCCTGCAACATTGGACCACTGTCAAACCCCGTGCTCTGTGCCTGCGACATTGCACCAGTGTCACACCCGGTGCTCTGAGCCTGATACATTGGACCACTGTCACCCCGTTGCTCTGTGCCTGCGACATTGGACCACTGTCACACCCCGTGCTCCGAGCCTGCAACATTGGACCACTGTCACACTCGGTGCTCTGTGCCTGCAACATTGGACCACTGTCACACCCAGTGCTCTGTGCCTGCAACATTGGAACACTGTCACACCCGGTGCTCTGTGCATGCAGCGCTGTACCACTGTCACACCCGGTGCTCTGAGCCTGCAACATTGGACCACTGTCACAACCGGTGCTCTGAGCCTGCAACATTGGGCCACTGTCACACCCGGTGCTCTGTGCCTGCAGCGCTGGAACACTGTCACACCCGGTGCTCTGAGCCTACAATATTGGACCACTGTCACACCCGGTGCTCTGAGCCTCCAATATTGGGCCACTGTCACACCCAGTGATCTGAGCCTCCAATATTGGGCCACTGTGATACCCGGTGCTCTGTGCCTGCAGCGCTGGTCCACTGTCACACCCGATGCTCTGTGCCTGCAGCACTGGACCTCTGTCACACCCAGTGCTCTGAGCCTTCAGCACTGGACCACTGTCACACCCAGTGCTCTGTGCCTGCAGCACTGGACCACTGTCACACCCAGTGCTCTGAGCCTGCAGCGCTGGACCACTGTCACACCTGGTGCTCTGAGGCTGCAGCGCTGGACCACTGTCACACCCAGTGCTCTGAGTCTGCAGCACTGGACCACTGTCACACCCGATGCTCAGTGCCTGCTACATTGGACCACTGTCACACCCGGTGCTCTGTGCCTGCAACATTGGACCACTGTCACACCCCGTGCTCTGTCCCTGCAGCGCTGGACCACTGTCACACCCAGTGCTCTGTGCCTGCAAAATTGGACCACCGTCACACCCGGTGCTCTGAGCCTGCAACATTGGACCACTGTCACACCCCGTGCTCTGGGCCTGCAGGGCTGGACCACTGTCACACCCAATGCTCTGTGCCTGCAACATTGGGCCACTGTCACTCCCGGTGCTCTGTGCCTGCGACATTGCACCACTGTCACACCCGGTGCTCTGAGCCTGCTACATTGGACCACTGTCACCCCCGTTGCTCTGTGCCTGCAACATTGGACCACTGTCAAACCCCGTGCACTGAGCCTGCAACGTTGGACCACTGTCACATCCGGTGCTCTGTGCCTGCGACATTGGACCACTGTTACACCCAGTGCTCTGACACTGCAACATTGGACCACTGTCACACCGGTGCTCTGTGCATGCATCGCTGGACTACTGTCACACCCGGTGCTCTGAGCCTGCAACATTGGGCCACTGTCACATCCGGTGCTCTGTGCCTGCAGCGCTGGAACACTGTCACACCCGGTGCTCTGAGCCTCCAATATTGGACCACTGTCACACCCGGTGCTCTGAGCCTCCAATATTGGGCCACTGTCACACCCAGTGATCTGAGCCTCCAATATTGGGCCACTGTGACACCCGGTGCTCTGTGCCTGCAGCGCTGGTCCACTGTCACACCCGATGCTCTGTGCCTGCAGCACTGGACCTCTGTCACACCCAGTGCTCTGAGCCTTCAGCACTGGACCACTGTCACACCCAGTGCTCTGTGCCTGCAGCACTGGACCACTGTCACACCCAGTGCTCTGAGCCTGCAGCGCTGGACCACTGTCACACCTGGTGCTCTGAGGCTGCAGCGCTGGACCACTGTCACACCCGGTGCCCAGTGCCTGTAGAACTGGACCACTGTCACACCCGGTGCCCTGTGCCTGCAGCGCTGGAGCACTGTCACACCCGGTGCTCTGAGCCTCCACTATTGGGCCACTGTCACAGCCGGTGCTCTGAGCCTCCAATATTGAGCCACTATCACACCCGGTGATCTGAGCCTCCAATATTGGGCCACTGTCACACCCGGTGCTCTGTGCCTGCAGCACTGGACCACTGTCACACCCAGTGCTCTGAGCCTGCAGCGCTGGACCACTGTCACACCCGGTGCTCTGAGGCTGCAGCGCTGGACCACTGTCACACCCAGTGCTCTGAGCCTGCAGCACTGGACCACTGTCACACCCGGTGGTCTGAGCATCCAATATTGGACCACTGTCACACCCGGTGCTCTGAGCCTGCAACATTGGACCACTGTCACACCCAGTGCTCTGAGCCTGCAACATTGGACCACTGTCACACATCGTGCTCTGTCCCTGCAACATTGGACCACTGTCACACCCGATGCTCTGAGCCTGCAACATTGCACCACTGTCACACATCGTGCTCTGAGCCTGCAACATTGGACCACTGTCACACCCAGTGCTCTGTGCCTGCAGCACTGGACCACTGTCACACCCGGTGCTCTGTGACTGCAACATTGGACCACTGTCACACCCGGTGCTCTCTGCCTGCAACATTGGACCACTGTCACACCCGGTGCTCTGAGCCTGCAGCGCTGGACCACTGTCACACCCGGTGCTCTGTGCCTGCAACATTGGACCACTGTTAAACTCAGTTCTCTGTGCCTGTAACATTGGACCACTGTCACACCTGGTGCTCTGAGCCTGCAACATTGGACCACTGTCACACCCGGTGCTCTGTGGCTGCAACATTGGAACACTGTCACACCCCGTGCTCTGTGCCTGCAGCGCTGGAACACTGTTACACCCGGTGTTCTGTGCCTTCAACATTGGACCACTGTCACACACCATGCTCTGTGCCTGCAACATTGGACAACTGTCATACCCGGTGCTCTGTGCCTGCAACATTGGACCACTGACACACCCGGTGCTCTGTCCCAGCAGCGCTGGACCACTGTCACACCCAGTGCTCTGTGCCTGCAAAATTGGACCACTGTCAAACCCGGTGCTCTGTGCCTGCAACATTGGACCACTGTCATACACGGTGCTCTGTGCCTGCAACATCGGACCACTGTCACACCCCGTGCTCTGAGCCTGCAACATTGGACCACTGTCACACCCAGTGCTCTGTGCCTGCAGCACTGGACCACTGTCACACCCGGTGCTCTGTGACTGCAACATTGGACCACTGTCACACCCGGTGCTCTCTGCCTGCAACATTGGACCACTGTCACACCCGGTGATCTGTGCCTGCAGCACTGGACCACTGTCACACCCGGTGCTCTGTGACTGCAACATTGGACCACTGTCACACCCGGTGCTCTCTGCCTGCAACATTGGACCTCTGTCACACCCAGTGCTCTGTGCCTGCAGCGCTGGACAACTGTCACACCCACTGCTCTGAGACTGCAACATTGGACCACTGTCACACCCGGTGCTCTGTGCCTGCAACATTGGAACACTGTCACACTCCGTGCTCTGTGCCTGCAGCGCAGGACCACTGTCACACCCGGTGCTCTGTGCCTGCAACATTGGACCACTGTCACACCCCGTGCTCTGTGCCTGCAGCACTGGACCAATGTCACAGCCGGTGCTCTGTGCCTGCAACATTGGACCACTGTCAAACCCGGTGCTCTGAGCCTGCAACATTGGACCACTGTCACACACCGTGCTCTGTGCCTGCAACATTGGATGACTGTCATACCCGGTGCTCTGTGCCTGCAACATTGGACCACTGTCACACCCGGTGCTCTGAGACTGCAACATTGGACCACTGTCACACCCCGTGCTCTGTCCCAGCAGCGCTGGACCACTGTCACACCCAGTGCTCTGTGCCTGCAGAATTGGACCACTGTGACACCCGGTGCTATGTGCCTGCAACATTTGACCACTGTCATACCCGGTGCTCTGTGCCTGCAACATCGGACCACTGTCACACCCCGTGCTCTGAGCCTGCAACATTGGACCACTGTCACACCCGGTGCTCTGTGCCTGCAACATTGGACCACTGTCACACCCGGTGCTCTGTGCCTGCAACATTGGACCACTGTCACACCCGGTGATCTGTGCCTGCAGCACTGGACCACTGTCGCACCCGGAGCTCTGTGCCTGCAACATTGGACCACTGTCACACACCGTTCTCTGTGCCTGCAACACTGGACCACTGTCACTACCAGTGCTCTGTGCCTGCAACATTGGAACACTGTCACACCCCATGCTCTGTGCCTGCAGCGCTGGACCACTGTCACACCCGGTGCTCTGTGCCTGCAACATTGGACCACTGTCACACCCCGTGCTCTGTGCCTGCAGCGCTGGACCACTGTCACACCTGGTGCACTGTGCCTGCAACATTGAACCACTGTCACACCCGGTGCTCTGAGCCTGCAACATTGGACCACTGTCACTCACCGAGCTCTGTGCCTGCAGCGCTGGACCACTGTCACACCCGGTGCTCTGTGCCTGCAACATTGGACCACTGTCGCACCCACTGCTCTGAGCCTGCAACATTGGACCACTGTCACACACCGTGCTCAGTGCTTGCAACATTGGACCACTGTCATACCCGGTGGTCTGTGCCTGCAACATTGGACCACTGTCACACCCGGTGCTCTGTGCCTGCAACGTTGGACCACTGTCACACCCCGTGCTCTGTCCCAGCAGCGCTGGACCACTGTCACACCCAGTGCTCTGTGCCTGCAAAATTCGACCACTGTCATACCCGGTGCTCTGTGCCTGCAACATCGGACCACTGTCACACCCCGTGCTCTGAGCCTGCAACATTGGACCACTGTCACACCCGGTGCTCTGTGTCTGCAACACTGGACCACTGTCACACCCGGTGCTCTGTGCCTGCAACATTGGACCACTGTCACACCCGGTGATCTGTGCCTGCAGTACTGGACCACTGTCACACCAGGAGCTCTGTGCCTGCAACATTGGACCACTGTCACACACCGTTCTCTGAGCCTGCAACACTGGACCAATGTCACACCCGGTGCTCTGTGCCTGCGACATTGGACCACTGTCACACCCGGTGCTCTGAGCCTGCAACATTGGACCACTGTCACACCCAGTGCTCTGTGCCTGCAGCGCTGGACAACTGTCACACCCAGTGCTCTGAGACTGCAACATTGGACCACTGTCACACCCGGTGCTCTGTGCATGCAGCGCTGGACCACTGTCACACCCGGTGCTCTGAGCCTGCAACATTGGACCACTGTCACAACCGGGGCTCAGTGCCTGCAGCACTGGACCACTGTCACACCCGGTGCTCTGTGCCTGCAGCGCTGGAACACTGTCACACCCGGTGCTCTGAGCCTCCAATACAGGACCACTGTCACACCCGGTGCTCAGTGCCTGCAGCACTGGACCACTGTCACACCCGGTGCTCTGTGCCTGCAGCGCTGGAACACTGTCACACCCGGTGCTCTGAGCCTCCAATATTGGACCACTGTCACACCCGGTGCTCTGAGCCTCCAATATTGGGCCACTGTCACACCCGGTGATCTGAGCCTCCAATATTGGGCCACTGTCACACCCGGTGGTCTGTGCCTGCAGCGCTGGACCACTGTCAAACCCAATGGTCTGTGCCTGCAGCACTGGACCACTGTCACACCCAGTGCTCTGATCCTGCAGCACTGGACCACTGTCACACCCAGTGCTCTGTGCCTGCAGCACTGGACCACTGTCACACCCGGTGCTTTGAGGCTGCAGCGCTGGACCACTGTCACACCCAGCGCTCTGTGAGTGCAAAATTGGACCAATGTCACACCCGGTGCTCTGTGCCTGCAACATTGGACCACTGTCACACCCGGTGCTCTGAGCCTGCAACATTGGACCACTGTCACACCCGGTGCTCTGTGCCTGCAACATTGGAACACTGTCACACCCAGTGCTCACTGCCTGCAGCGCTGGCCCACAGTCACACCCGGTGCTCTGTGCCTGCAACATTGGACCACTGTCACACCCGGTGCTCTGAGCCTGCAACATTGGACCACTGTCACACCCCGTGCTCTGTCCCTGCAGCGCTGGACCACTGCCACACCCAGTGCTCTGTGCCTGCAAAATTGGACTACTGTCACACCTGGTGCTCTGTGCCTGCAGCATTGGACCACTGTCACACCCGGTGCTCTGTGCTGCAACATTGGGTGACTGTCACACCCCGTGCTCTGAGCCTGCAACATTGGAACACTGTCACACCCCGTGCTCTGTGCCTGCAACATTGGACCACTGTCACACCCAGTGCTCTGTGCCTGCAGTGCTGGACCACTGTCATACCCAGTGCTCTTTGCCTGCAACATTGGACCACTGTCACACCCGGTGCTCAGTGCCTGCAACATTGGACCACTGTCACACCTGGTGCTCTGTGCCTGCAGCGATGGACCACTGTCACACCCGGTGCTCTGTGCCTGCAACATTGGACCACTGACACATCCGGTGCTCTGTGCCTGCAGTGCTGGAACACTGTCACACCCGGTGCTCTGAGCCTGCAACATTGGACCACTGTCACATCCGGTGCTCTGTGCCTGCAGGGCTGGACCACTGTCACACCCGGTGTTCTGAGCCTGCAACATTGGACCACTGTCACACCTGGTGCTCTGTGCCTGCAACACTGGACCACCGTCACACCCGGTGCTCTGTGCCTGCAACATTGGACCACTGTCACACCCGGTGCGCTGTGCCTGGAGCGTTGGACCACTGTCACACACGGTGCACATTGCCTGGAGCGCTGGACCACTGTCACACCCGGTGCTCTGTGCCTGCAGCGCTGGACCACTGTCACACCCGGTGCTCTGTGCCTGCAACATAGGACCACTGTTACGCACCGTGCTCTGTGCCTGTAACATTGGACCACTGTCACACCCGGTATTCTGTGCCTGCAACATTGGAACACTGTCGCACCCCGTGCTCTGTGCCTGCAGCGCCGGACCACTGTCACACCTGGTGCTCCGTGCCTGCAGCGTTGGACGACTGTCACACCCGGTGCTCTGTGCCTGCAACATTGGACCACTGTCACACCCGGTGCTCTGTGCCTGCAACATTGGACCACTGTCACACTCTGTGCTCTGTGCCTGCAGCGTTGGACGACTGTCACACCCGGTGCTCTGTGCCTGCAACATTGGACCACTGTCACACCCGGTGCTCTGTGCCTGCAACATTGGACCACTGTTACACCCGGTGCTCTGTGCCTGCAACATTGGACCACTGTCACACCCCGTGCTCTGTCCCTGCAGCGCTGGACCACTGTCACACCCAGTGCATGTGCCTGCAAAATTGGACCACTGTCACACGCGGTGCTCTGTGCCTGCAACATTGGACCACTGTCACACACCGGTGCTCTGTGCTTGCAACATTGGACCACTGTCACACCCCGTGCTCTGTCCCTGCAGCGCTGGAACACTGTCACACCCAGTGCTCTGTGCAAGCAACATTGGACCACTGTCATACCCGGTGCTCTGTGCCTGCAACATTGGACCACTGTCACACCCCGTGCTCCGAGCCTGCTACATTGGACCACTGTCACACTCGGTGCTCTGTGCCTGCAACATTGGACCACTGTCACACCCAGTGCTCTGTGCCTGCAACATTGGACCACTGTCACACCCGGTGCTCTGTGCCTGCAGCACTGGACCACTGTCACACCCGGTGCTCTGTGCCTGCAACATTGGACCACTGTCAAACCCCGTGCTCTGAGCCTGCAACATTGGACCACTCTCACATCCAGTGCTCTGTGCCTGCGACATTGCACCACTGTCACACCCGGTGCTCTGAGCCTGATACATTGGACCACTGTCACCCCGTTGCTCTGTGCCTGCGACATTGGACCACTGTCACACCCCGTGCTCCGAGCCTGCAACATTGGACCACTGTCACACTCGGTGCTCTGTGCCTGCAACATTGGACCACTGTCACACCCAGTGCTCTGTGCCTGCAACATTGGAACACTGTCACACCCGGTGCTCTGTGCCTGCGACATTGCACCACTGTCACACCCGGTGCTCTGAGCCTGCTACATTGGACCACTGTCACCCCCGTTGCTCTGTGCCTGCAACATTGGACCACTGTCAAACCCCGTGCTCTGAGCGTGCAACGTTGGACCACTGTCACATCCGGTGCTCTGTGCCTGCGACATTGGACCACTGTTACACCCAGTGCTCTGAGCCTGCAACATTGGGCCACTGTCACATCCGGTGCTCTGTGCCTGCAGCGCTGGAACACTGTCACACCCGGTGCTCTGAGCCTCCAATATTGGACCACTGTCACACCCGGTGCTCTGAGCCTCCAATATTGGGCCACTGTCACACCCAGTGATCTGAGCCTCCAATATTGGGCCACTGTGACACCCGGTGCTCTGTGCCTGCAGCGCTGGTCCACTGTCACACCCGATGCTCTGTGCCTGCAGCACTGGACCTCTGTCACACCCAGTGCTCTGAGCCTTCAGCACTGGACCACTGTCACACACCGTGCTCAGTGCTTGCAACATTGGACCACTGTCATACCCGGTGGTCTGTGCCTGCAACATTGGACCACTGTCACACCCGGTGCTCTGTGCCTGCAACGTTGGACCACTGTCACACCCCGTGCTCTGTCCCAGCAGCGCTGGACCACTGTCACACCCAGTGCTCTGTGCCTGCAAAATTCGACCACTGTCATACCCGGTGCTCTGTGCCTGCAACATCGGACCACTGTCACACCCCGTGCTCTGAGCCTGCAACATTGGACCACTGTCACACCCGGTGCTCTGTGTCTGCAACACTGGACCACTGTCACACCCGGTGCTCTGTGCCTGCAACATTGGACCACTGTCACACCCGGTGATCTGTGCCTGCAGTACTGGACCACTGTCACACCAGGAGCTCTGTGCCTGCAACATTGGACCACTGTCACACACCGTTCTCTGAGCCTGCAACACTGGACCAATGTCACACCCGGTGCTCTGTGCCTGCGACATTGGACCACTGTCACACCCGGTGCTCTGAGCCTGCAACATTGGACCACTGTCACACCCAGTGCTCTGTGCCTGCAGCGCTGGACAACTGTCACACCCAGTGCTCTGAGACTGCAACATTGGACCACTGTCACACCCGGTGCTCTGTGCATGCAGCGCTGGACCACTGTCACACCCGGTGCTCTGAGCCTGCAACATTGGACCACTGTCACAACCGGGGCTCAGTGCCTGCAGCACTGGACCACTGTCACACCCGGTGCTCTGTGCCTGCAGCGCTGGAACACTGTCACACCCGGTGCTCTGAGCCTCCAATACAGGACCACTGTCACACCCGGTGCTCAGTGCCTGCAGCACTGGACCACTGTCACACCCGGTGCTCTGTGCCTGCAGCGCTGGAACACTGTCACACCCGGTGCTCTGAGCCTCCAATATTGGACCACTGTCACACCCGGTGCTCTGAGCCTCCAATATTGGGCCACTGTCACACCCGGTGATCTGAGCCTCCAATATTGGGCCACTGTCACACCCGGTGGTCTGTGCCTGCAGCGCTGGACCACTGTCAAACCCAATGGTCTGTGCCTGCAGCACTGGACCACTGTCACACCCAGTGCTCTGATCCTGCAGCACTGGACCACTGTCACACCCAGTGCTCTGTGCCTGCAGCACTGGACCACTGTCACACCCGGTGCTTTGAGGCTGCAGCGCTGGACCACTGTCACACCCAGCGCTCTGTGAGTGCAAAATTGGACCAATGTCACACCCGGTGCTCTGTGCCTGCAACATTGGACCACTGTCACACCCGGTGCTCTGAGCCTGCAACATTGGACCACTGTCACACCCGGTGCTCTGTGCCTGCAACATTGGAACACTGTCACACCCAGTGCTCACTGCCTGCAGCGCTGGCCCACAGTCACACCCGGTGCTCTGTGCCTGCAACATTGGACCACTGTCACACCCGGTGCTCTGAGCCTGCAACATTGGACCACTGTCACACCCCGTGCTCTGTCCCTGCAGCGCTGGACCACTGCCACACCCAGTGCTCTGTGCCTGCAAAATTGGACTACTGTCACACCTGGTGCTCTGTGCCTGCAGCATTGGACCACTGTCACACCCGGTGCTCTGTGCTGCAACATTGGGTGACTGTCACACCCCGTGCTCTGAGCCTGCAACATTGGAACACTGTCACACCCCGTGCTCTGTGCCTGCAACATTGGACCACTGTCACACCCAGTGCTCTGTGCCTGCAGTGCTGGACCACTGTCATACCCAGTGCTCTTTGCCTGCAACATTGGACCACTGTCACACCCGGTGCTCAGTGCCTGCAACATTGGACCACTGTCACACCTGGTGCTCTGTGCCTGCAGCGATGGACCACTGTCACACCCGGTGCTCTGTGCCTGCAACATTGGACCACTGACACATCCGGTGCTCTGTGCCTGCAGTGCTGGAACACTGTCACACCCGGTGCTCTGAGCCTGCAACATTGGACCACTGTCACATCCGGTGCTCTGTGCCTGCAGGGCTGGACCACTGTCACACCCGGTGTTCTGAGCCTGCAACATTGGACCACTGTCACACCTGGTGCTCTGTGCCTGCAACACTGGACCACCGTCACACCCGGTGCTCTGTGCCTGCAACATTGGACCACTGTCACACCCGGTGCGCTGTGCCTGGAGCGTTGGACCACTGTCACACACGGTGCACATTGCCTGGAGCGCTGGACCACTGTCACACCCGGTGCTCTGTGCCTGCAGCGCTGGACCACTGTCACACCCGGTGCTCTGTGCCTGCAACATAGGACCACTGTTACGCACCGTGCTCTGTGCCTGTAACATTGGACCACTGTCACACCCGGTATTCTGTGCCTGCAACATTGGAACACTGTCGCACCCCGTGCTCTGTGCCTGCAGCGCCGGACCACTGTCACACCTGGTGCTCCGTGCCTGCAGCGTTGGACGACTGTCACACCCGGTGCTCTGTGCCTGCAACATTGGACCACTGTCACACCCGGTGCTCTGTGCCTGCAACATTGGACCACTGTCACACTCTGTGCTCTGTGCCTGCAGCGTTGGACGACTGTCACACCCGGTGCTCTGTGCCTGCAACATTGGACCACTGTCACACCCGGTGCTCTGTGCCTGCAACATTGGACCACTGTTACACCCGGTGCTCTGTGCCTGCAACATTGGACCACTGTCACACCCCGTGCTCTGTCCCTGCAGCGCTGGACCACTGTCACACCCAATGCATGTGCCTGCAAAATTGGACCACTGTCACACGCGGTGCTCTGTGCCTGCAACATTGGACCACTGTCACACACCGGTGCTCTGTGCTTGCAACATTGGACCACTGTCACACCCCGTGCTCTGTCCCTGCAGCGCTGGAACACTGTCACACCCAGTGCTCTGTGCAAGCAACATTGGACCACTGTCATACCCGGTGCTCTGTGCCTGCAACATTGGACCACTGTCACACCCCGTGCTCCGAGCCTGCTACATTGGACCACTGTCACACTCGGTGCTCTGTGCCTGCAACATTGGAACACTGTCGCACCCCGTGCTCTGTGCCTGCAGCGCCGGACCACTGTCACACCTGGTGCTCCGTGCCTGCAGCGTTGGACGACTGTCACACCCGGTGCTCTGTGCCTGCAACATTGGACCACTGTCACACCCGGTGCTCTGTGCCTGCAACATTGGACCACTGTCACACTCTGTGCTCTGTGCCTGCAGCGTTGGACGACTGTCACACCCGGTGCTCTGTGCCTGCAACATTGGACCACTGTCACACCCGGTGCTCTGTGCCTGCAACATTGGACCACTGTTACACCCGGTGCTCTGTGCCTGCAACATTGGACCACTGTCACACCCCGTGCTCTGTCCCTGCAGCGCTGGACCACTGTCACACCCAGTGCATGTGCCTGCAAAATTGGACCACTGTCACACGCGGTGCTCTGTGCCTGCAACATTGGACCACTGTCACACACCGGTGCTCTGTGCTTGCAACATTGGACCACTGTCACACCCCGTGCTCTGTCCCTGCAGCGCTGGAACACTGTCACACCCAGTGCTCTGTGCAAGCAACATTGGACCACTGTCATACCCGGTGCTCTGTGCCTGCAACATTGGACCACTGTCACACCCCGTGCTCCGAGCCTGCTACATTGGACCACTGTCACACTCGGTGCTCTGTGCCTGCAACATTGGACCACTGTCACACCCAGTGCTCTGTGCCTGCAACATTGGACCACTGTCACACCCGGTGCTCTGTGCCTGCAGCACTGGACCACTGTCACACCCGGTGCTCTGTGCCTGCAACATTGGACCACTGTCAAACCCCGTGCTCTGAGCCTGCAACATTGGACCACTCTCACATCCAGTGCTCTGTGCCTGCGACATTGCACCACTGTCACACCCGGTGCTCTGAGCCTGATACATTGGACCACTGTCACCCCGTTGCTCTGTGCCTGCGACATTGGACCACTGTCACACCCCGTGCTCCGAGCCTGCAACATTGGACCACTGTCACACTCGGTGCTCTGTGCCTGCAACATTGGACCACTGTCACACCCAGTGCTCTGTGCCTGCAACATTGGAACACTGTCACACCCGGTGCTCTGTGCCTGCGACATTGCACCACTGTCACACCCGGTGCTCTGAGCCTGCTACATTGGACCACTGTCACCCCCGTTGCTCTGTGCCTGCAACATTGGACCACTGTCAAACCCCGTGCTCTGAGCGTGCAACGTTGGACCACTGTCACATCCGGTGCTCTGTGCCTGCGACATTGGACCACTGTTACACCCAGTGCTCTGAGCCTGCAACATTGGGCCACTGTCACATCCGGTGCTCTGTGCCTGCAGCGCTGGAACACTGTCACACCCGGTGCTCTGAGCCTCCAATATTGGACCACTGTCACACCCGGTGCTCTGAGCCTCCAATATTGGGCCACTGTCACACCCAGTGATCTGAGCCTCCAATATTGGGCCACTGTGACACCCGGTGCTCTGTGCCTGCAGCGCTGGTCCACTGTCACACCCGATGCTCTGTGCCTGCAGCACTGGACCTCTGTCACACCCAGTGCTCTGAGCCTTCAGCACTGGACCACTGTCACACCCAGTGCTCTGTGCCTGCAGCAGTGGACCACTGTCACACCCAGTGCTCTGAGCCTGCAGCGCTGGACCACTGTCACACCTGGTGCTCTGAGGCTGCAGCGCTGGACCACTGTCACACCCGGTGCCCAGTGCCTGTAGAACTGGACCACTGTCACACCCGGTGCCCTGTGCCTGCAGCGCTGGAGCACTGTCACACCCGGTGCTCTGAGCCTCCACTATTGGACCACTGTCACAGCCGGTGCTCTGAGCCTCCAATATTGAGCCACTATCACACCCGGTGATCTGAGCCTCCAATATTGGGCCACTGTCACACCCGGTGCTCTGTGCCTGCAGCACTGGACCACTGTCACACCCAGTGCTCTGAGCCTGCAGCGCTGGACCACTGTCACACCCGGTGCTCTGAGGCTGCAGCGCTGGACCACTGTCACACCCAGTGCTCTGAGCCTGCAGCACTGGACCACTGTCACACCCGGTGGTCTGAGCATCCAATATTGGACCACTGTCACACCCGGTGCTCTGAGCCTCCAATATTGAGCCACTGTCACACCCGGTGATCTGAGCCTCCAATATTGGGCCACTGTCACACCCGGTGCTCTGTGCCTGCAGCACTGGACCACTGTCTCACCCAGTGCTCTGAGCCTGCAGCGCTGGACCACTGTCACACCCGGTGCTCTGAGGCTGCAGCGCTGGACCACTGTCACACCCAGTGCTCTGAGCCTGCAGCACTGGACCACTGTCACACCCGGTGCTCTGTGCCTGCAGCATTGGACCACTGTCACACCCCGTGCTCTGTGCCTGCAGCGCTGGACCACTGTCACACCCGGTGCTCTGTGGCTGCAACATTGGACCACTGTCACACCCCGTGCTCATTGCCTGCAGCGCTGGACCACTGTCACACCCAGTGCTCTGAGCCTGCAACATTGGACCACTGTCACACATCGTGCTCTGTCCCTGCAACATTGGACCACTGTCACACCCGATGCTCTGAGCCTGCAACATTGCACCACTGTCACACATCGTGCTCTGAGCCTGCAACATTGGACCACTGTCACACCCAGTGCTCTGTGCCTGCAGCACTGGACTACTGTCACACCCGGTGCTCTGTGACTGCAACATTGGACCACTGTCACACCCGGTGCTCTCTGCCTGCAACATTGGACCACTGTCACACCCGGTGCTCTGAGCCTGCAGCGCTGGACCACTGTCACACCCGGTGCTCTGTGCCTGCAACATTGGACCACTGTTAAACTCAGTTCTCTGTGCCTGTAACATTGGACCACTGTCACACCTGGTGCTCTGAGCCTGCAACATTGGACCACTGTCACACCCGGTGCTCTGTGCCTGCAACATTGGAACACTGTCACACCCCGTGCTCTGTGCCTGCAGCGCTGGACCACTGTTACACCCGGTGTTCTGTGCCTTCAACATTGGACCACTGTCACACCCGGTGCTCTGAGCCTGCAACATTGGACCACTGTCACACACCATGCTCTGTGCCTGCAACATTGGAACACTGACACACCCGGTGCTCTGACCCAGCAGCGCTGGACCACTGTCACACCCAGTGCTCTGTGCCTGCAAAATTGGACCACTGTCAAACCCGGTGCTCTGTGCCTGAAACATTGGACCACTGTCATACACGGTGCTCTGTGCCTGCAACATCGGACCACTGTCACACCCCGTGCTCTGAGCCTGCAACATTGGACCACTGTCACACCCAGTGCTCTGTGCCTGCAGCACTGGACCACTGTCACACCCGGTGCTCTGTGACTGCAACATTGGACCACTGTCACACCCGGTGCTCTCTGCCTGCAACATTGGACCACTGTCACACCCGGTGATCTGTGCCTGCAGCACTGGACCACTGTCACACCCGGTGCTCTGTGACTGCAACATTGGACCACTGTCACACCCGGTGCTCTCTGCCTGCAACATTGGACCTCTGTCACACCCAGTGCTCTGTGCCTGCAGCGCTGGACAACTGTCACACCCAGTGCTCTGAGACTGCAACATTGGACCACTGTCACACCCGGTGCTCTGTGCCTGCAACATTGGAACACTGTCACACTCCGTGCTCTGTGCCTGCAGCGCAGGACGACTGTCACACCCGGTGCTCTGTGCCTGCAACATTGGACCACTGTCACACCCCGTGCTCTGTGCCTGCAGCACTGGACCAATGTCACAGCCGGTGCTCTGTGCCTGCAACATTGGACCACTGTCAAACCCGGTGCTCTGAGCCTGCAACATTGGACCACTGTCACACACCGTGCTCTGTGCCTGCAACATTGGACGACTGTCATACCCGGTGCTCTGTGCCTGCAACATTGGACCACTGTCACACCCGGTGCTCTGAGACTGCAACATTGGACCACTGTCACACCCCGTGCTCTGTCCCAGCAGCGCTGGACCACTGTCACACCCAGTGCTCTGTGCCTGCAGAATTGGACCACTGTGACACCCGGTGCTATGTGCCTGCAACATTTGACCACTGTCATACCCGGTGCTCTGTGCCTGCAACATCGGACCACTGTCACACCCCGTGCTCTGAGCCTGCAACATTGGACCACTGTCACACCCGGTGCTCTGTGCCTGCAACATTGGACCACTGTCACACCCGGTGCTCTGTGCCTGCAACATTGGACCACTGTCACACCCGGTGATCTGTGCCTGCAGCACTGGACCACTGTCGCACCCGGAGCTCTGTTACTGCAATATTGCACCACTGTCACACACCGTTCTCTGTGCCTGCAACACTGGACCACTGTCACTACCGGTGCTCTGTGCCTGCAACATTGGAACACTGTCACACCCCATGCTCTGTGCCTGCAGCGCTGGACCACTGTCACACCCGGTGCTCTGTGCCTGCAACATTGGACCACTGTCACACCCCGTGCACTGTGCCTGCAACATTGAACCACTGTCACACCCGGTGCTCTGAGCCTGCAACATTGGACCACTGTCACTCACCGAGCTCTGTGCCTGCAGCGCTGGACCACTGTCACACCCGGTGCTCTGTGCCTGCAACATTGGACCACTGTCACACACCGTGCTCAGTGCTTGCAACATTGGACCACTGTCATACCCGGTGCTCTGTGCCTGCAACATTGGACCACTGTCACACCCGGTGCTCTGTGCCTGCAACGTTGGACCACTGTCACACCCCGTGCTCTGTCCCAGCAGCGCTGGACCACTGTCACACCCAGTGCTCTGTGCCTGCAAAATTCGACCACTGTCATACCCGGTGCTCTGTGCCTGCAACATCGGACCACTGTCACACCCCGTGCTCTGAGCCTGCAACATTGGACCACTGTCACACCCGGTGCTCTGTGTCTGCAACACTGGACCACTGTCACACCCGGTGCTCTGTGCCTGCAACATTGGACCACTGTCACACCCGGTGATCTGTGCCTGCAGTACTGGACCACTGTCACACCAGGAGCTCTGTGCCTGCAACATTGGACCACTGTCACACACCGTTCTCTGAGCCTGCAACACTGGACCAATGTCACACCCGGTGCTCTGTGCCTGCGACATTGGACCACTGTCACACCCGGTGCTCTGAGCCTGCAACATTGGACCACTGTCACACCCAGTGCTCTGTGCCTGCAGCGCTGGACAACTGTCACACCCAGTGCTCTGAGACTGCAACATTGGACCACTGTCACACCCGGTGCTCTGTGCATGCAGCGCTGGACCACTGTCACACCCGGTGCTCTGAGCCTGCAACATTGGACCACTGTCACAACCGGTGCTCAGTGCCTGCAGCACTGGACCACTGTCACACCCGGTGCTCTGTGCCTGCAGCGCTGGAACACTGTCACACCCGGTGCTCTGAGCCTCCAATACAGGACCACTGTCACACCCGGTGCTCAGTGCCTGCAGCACTGGACCACTGTCACACCCGGTGCTCTGTGCCTGCAGCGCTGGAACACTGTCACACCCGGTGCTCTGAGCCTCCAATATTGGACCACTGTCACACCCGGTGCTCTGAGCCTCCAATATTGGGCCACTGTCACACCCGGTGATCTGAGCCTCCAATATTGGGCCACTGTCACACCCGGTGGTCTGTGCCTGCAGCGCTGGACCACTGTCAAACCCAATGGTCTGTGCCTGCAGCACTGGACCACTGTCACACCCAGTGCTCTGAGCCTGCAGCACTGGACCACTGTCACACCCAGTGCTCTGTGCCTGCAGCACTGGACCACTGTCACACCCGGTGCTTTGAGGCTGCAGCGCTGGACCACTGTCACACCCAGTGCTCTGTGAGTGCAAAATTGGACCAATGTCACACCCGGTGCTCTGTGCCTGCAACATTGGACCACTGTCACACCCGGTGCTCTGAGCCTGCAACATTGGACCACTGTCACACCCGGTGCTCTGTGCCTGCAACATTGGAACACTGTCACACCCAGTGCTCACTGCCTGCAGCGCTGGCCCACAAACACACCCGGTGCTCTGTGCCTGCAACATTGGACCACTGTCACACCCGGTGCTCTGAGCCTGCAACATTGGACCACTGTCACACCCCGTGCTCTGTCCCTGCAGCGCTGGACCACTGCCACACCCAGTGCTCTGTGCCTGCAAAATTGGACTACTGTCACACCTGGTGCTCTGTGCCTGCAGCATTGGACCACTGTCACACCCGGTGCTCTGTGCTGCAACATTGGGTGACTGTCACACCCCGTGCTCTGAGCCTGCAACATTGGAACACTGTCACACCCCGTGCTCTGTGCCTGCAACATTGGACCACTGTCACACCCAGTGCTC